>NW_027136993.1:0-300000 GCF_040869045.1 Eurosta solidaginis
TCCCTATTAGTCGGTTAACCCCACCCACTTTGACGTAGAAATTGAACCGTTAACGATAAAACCTTGGATCAGCTTGTGGATTAATATACACATAACAACCTATCGTCTGCAAAAATAAATTCGATTCTATCTTGCTTGGTTCAATATATATGTATACTTATCCCTTTTAGTCGGTTAACACACCCACTAGGACGTAGAAATTGAACCACTAAAGATAGAGCCTTGGATCAGCTTGTGGATTAATTTACACATAAAAACCTACCATTTGCAAAAACAAAATCGATTCTATCTTGCTTGGTTCAATAGATATGGAAACTTATCACTTTTAGTCGGCTAACCCCACCCACCTTGACGTAGAAATTCAACCGTTAACGATAGAACCTTGTATCAGCTTGCGGATTAATATACACATAAAACCTACCATCTGCAAAAATAAAATCGATTCTATCTTGTTTGGTTCAATAGATATGTACACTTATCCCTTTTAGTCGGTTAACCCCACCCAGCATGACGTAGAATTTGAACCGTTAGCGATAGAACCTGGATCAGCTTGTGGATTAATACACACATAAAAACCTACCATCTGCAAAAACAAAATCGATTCTATCTTGCTTAGTTCAATAGATATCGACACTTATCCCTTTTAGTCGGTTAACCCCACCCAGTATGACGTAGAAATTGAACCGTTAGCCGTAGAACCTTAGATCAGCTTGTAGATTAATACAATCATAAAAACCTGTCATCTGCAAAAACAAAATCGATTCTATCTTGCTTGGTTCAATAGATGTGGACACTTATCCCTTTTAGTCGGTTAACCCTACCCAGTATGACGTAGAAATTGAACCGTTAGCGATAGAACCTGGATCAGCTTGTGGTTTAATATACACATAAAAACCTACCACCTGCAAAAACAAAATCGATTCTATCTTGCTTAGTTCAATAGATATGGACACTTATCCCTTTTAGTCGGTTAACCCCACCCAGTATGACGTAGAAATTGAACCGTTAACGATAGAACCTTAGATCAGCTTGTAGATTAATGTAATCATAAAAACCTATCATCTGCAAAAACAAAATCGATTCTATCTTGCTTGGTTCAATAGATGTGGACACTTATCCCTTTTAGTCGGCTAACCCCTCCCACTTTGACGTAGAAATTGAACCGTTAGCGATAGAACCTTGGATTAGCTTGTGGATTAATATACTCACAAAAACCTATCGTCTGCAAAAACAAAATCGATTCTATCTTGCTTGGTTCAATAGATATGGACACTTATCCCTTTTAGTCGGTTAACCCCACCCAGTATGACGTAGAAATTGAACCGTTAGCGATAGAACCTTAGATCAGCTTGTGGAATAATATACACCTAAGAACCTATCATCTGCAAAAACAAAATCGATTCTATCTTGCTTGGTTCAATAGATATGGACACTTATCCCTTTTAGTCGGTTAACCCTACCCAGTATGACGTAGAAATTGAACCGTTAGCGATAGAACCTGGATCAGCTTGTGGTTTAATATACACATAAAAACCTACCACCTGCAAATTAAAATCGATTCTATCTTGCTTAGTTCAATAGATATGGACACTTATCCCTTTTAGTCGGTTAACCCCACCCAGAATGACGTAGAAATTAAACCGTTAGCGATAGAACCTTAGATCAGCTTGTAGATTAATATAATCATAAAAACCTATCATCTGCAAAAACAAAATCGATTCTATCTTGCTTGGTTCAATAGATGTGGACACTTATCCCTTTTAGTCGGTTAACCCCACCCAGTATGACGTAGAAATTGAACCGTTAGCGATAGAACCTTAGATCAGCTTGTGGATTAATATACACCTAAAAACCTATCATCTGCAAAAACAAAATCGATTATATCTTGCTTGGTTCAATAGATATGGACACTTATCCCTTTTAGTCGGTTAACCCCATCCACTTTGACGTAGAAATTGAGCCGTTAACGATAGAAACTTGGGTCAGCTTGTGGATTAATATACACATAAAAACCTACCATCTGCAAAAATAAAATCGATTCTATCTTGCTCGGTTCAATAGATATGGACACTTATCCCTTTTAGTCGGTTAACCCCACCCAGTATGACGTAGAAATTGAACCGTTAGCCGTAGAACCTTAGATCAGCTTGTAGATTAATACAATCATAAAAACCTGTCATCTGCAAAAACAAAATCGATTCTATCTTGCTTGGTTCAATAGATGTGGACACTTATCCCTTTTAGTCGGTTAACCCTACCCAGTATGACGTAGAAATTGAACCGTTAGCGATAGAACCTGGATCAGCTTGTGGTTTAATATACACATAAAAACCTACCACCTGCAAAAACAAAATCGATTCTATCTTGCTTAGTTCAATAGATATGGACACTTATCCCTTTTAGTCGGTTAACCCCACCCAGTATGACGTAGAAATTGAACCGTTAACGATAGAACCTTAGATCAGCTTGTAGATTAATATAATCATAAAAACCTATCATCTGCAAAAACAAAATCGATTCTATCTTGCTTGGTTCAATAGATGTGGACACTTATCCCTTTTAGTCGGCTAACCCCTCCCACTTTGACGTAGAAATTGAACCGTTAGCGATAGAAACTTGGATCAGCTTGTGGATCAATATACACACAAAAACCTACCATCTGCAAAAATAAAATCGATTCTATCTTGCTTAGTTCAATAGATATGGACACTTATCCCTTTTAGTCGGTTAACCCCACCCAGTATGACGTAGAAATTGAACCGTTAGCGATAGAGCCTTGGATCAGCTTGTGGATTAATATACACATAAAAACCTACCGTCTGCAAAAATAAAATCGATTCTATCTTGCTCGGTTCAATAGATATGGACACTTATCCCTTTTAGTCGGTTAACCCCAACCAGTATGACGTAGAAATTGAACCGTTAGCGATAGAACCTTGGATCAGCTTGTGGATTAATATACTCATAAAAACCTATCGTCTGCAAAAACAAAATCGATTCTATCTTGCTTGGTTCAATAGATATGGACACTTATCCCTTTTAGTCGGTTAACCCCACCCAGTATGACGTAGAAATTGAACCGTTAGCGATAGAACCTTAGGTCAGCTTGTGGATTAATATACACCTAAAAACCTACCATCTGCAAAAATAAAATCGATTCTATCTTGCTTGGTTCAATAGATATGGACACTTATCCCTTTTAGTCGGTTAACATAACCCACTATGACGTAGAAATTGAACCACTAACGATAGAGCCTTGGATCAGCTTGTGGATTAATGTACACATAAAAACCTACCATTTGCAAAAACAAAATCGATTCTATCTTGCTTGGTTCAATAGATGTGGACACTTATCCCTTTTAGTCGGCTAACCCCTCCCACTTTGACGTAGAAATTGAACCGTTAGCGATAGAACCTTGGATCAGCTTGTGGATTAATATACTCATAAAAACCTATCGTCTGCAAAAACAAAATCGATTCTATCTTGCTTGGTTCAATAGATATGGACACTTATCCCTTTTAGTCGGTTAACCCCACCCAGTATGACGTAGAAATTGAACCGTTAGCGATAGAACCTTAGATCAGCTTGTGGATTAATATACACCTAAAAACCTATCATCTGCAAAAACAAAATCGATTATATCTTGCTTGGTTCAATAGATATGGACACTTATCCCTTTTAGTCGGTTAACCCCATCCACTTTGACGTAGAAATTGAGCCGTTAACGATAGAAACTTGGGTCAGCTTGTGGATTAATACACACATAAAAACCTACCATCTGCAAAAATAAAATCGATTCTATCTTGCTTAGTTCAATAGATATGGACACTTATCCCTTTTAGTCGGTTAACCCCACCCAGTATGACGTAGAAATTGAACCGTTAGCGATAGAGCCTTGGATCAGCTTGTGGATTAATATACACATAAAAACCTACCATCTGCAAAAATAAAATCGATTCTATCTTGCTCAGTTCAATAGATATGGACACTTATCCCTTTTAGTCGGTTAACCCCAACCAGTATGACGTAGAAATTGAACCGTTAGCGATAGAACCTTGGATCAGCTTGTGGATTAATATACTCATAAAAACCTATCGTCTGCAAAAACAAAATCGATTCTATCTTGCTTGGTTCAATAGATATGGACACTTATCCCTTTTAGTCGGTTAACCCCACCCAGTATGACGTAGAAATTGAACCGTTAGCGATAGAACCTTAGGTCAGCCTGTGGATTAATGTACACATAAAAACCTACCATCTGCAAAAATAAAATCGATTCTATCTTGCTTGGTTCAATAGATATGGACACTTATCCCTTTTAGTCGGTTAACACAACCCACTATGACGTAGAAATTGAACCACTAAAGATAGAGCCTTGGATCAGCTTGTGGATTAATGTACACATAAAATCCTACCATTTGCAAAAACAAAATCGATTCTATCTTGCTTGGTTCAATAGATATGGAAACTTATCCCTTTTAGTCGGCTAACCCCACCCACCTTGACGTAGAAATTCAACCGTGAACGATAGAACCTTGTATCAGCTTGCGGATTAATATACACATAAAAACCTACCATCTGCAAAAATAAAATCGATTCTATCTTGCTTGGTTCAATAGATATGGACACTTATCCCTTTTAGTCGGTTAACCCCACCCAGCATGACGTAGAAATTGAACCACTAAAGATAGAGCCTTGGATCAGCTTGTGGATTAATGTACACATAAAATCCTACCATTTGCAAAAACAAAATCGATTCTATCTTGCTTGGTTCAATAGATATGGAAACTTATCCCTTTTAGTCGGCTAACCCCACCCACCTTGACGTAGAAATTCAACCGTTAGCGATAGAGCCTTGGATCAGCTTGTGGATTAATATACTCATAAAAACCTATCGTCTGCAAAAACAAAATCGATTCTATCTTGCTTGGTTCAATAGATATGGACACTTATTCCTTTTAGTCGGCTAACCCCACCCACTTTGACGTAGAAATTCAACCGTTAACGATAGAACCTTGTATCAGCTTGTGGATTAATATACACATAAAAACCTACCATCTGCAAAAATAAAATCGATTCTATCTTGCTTGGTTCAATAGATATGGACACTTATCCCTTTTAGTCGGTTAACACAACCCACTATGACGTAGAAATTGAACCACTAAAGATAGAGCCTTGGATCAGCTTGTGGATTAATGTACACATAAAATCCTACCATTTGCAAAAACAAAATCGATTCTATCTTGCTTGGTTCAATAGATATGGAAACTTATCCCTTTTAGTCGGCTAACCCCACCCACCTTGACGTAGAAATTCAACCGTGAACGATAGAACCTTGTATCAGCTTGCGGATTAATATACACATAAAAACCTACCATCTGCAAAAATAAAATCGATTCTATCTTGCTTGGTTCAATAGATATGGACACTTATCCCTTTTAGTCGGTTAACCCCACCCAGCATGACGTAGAAATTGAAGCGTTAGCGACAGAACCTTGGATCAGCTTGTGGATTAATATACACATAACAGCCTATCGTCTGCAAAAATAAATTCGATTCTGTCTTGCTTGGTTCAATATATATGTATACTTATCCCTTTTAGTCGGTTAACACAACCCACTATGACGTAGAAATTGAACCACTAAAGATAGAGCCTTGGATCAGCCTGTGGATTAATGTACACATAAAAACCTACCATTTGCAAAAACAAAATCGATTCTATCTTGCTTGGTTCAATAGATATGGACACTTATCCCTTTTAGTCGGTTAACCCCACCCAGCATGACGTAGAAATTGAACCGTTAGCGATAGAACCTTGGATCAGCTTGTGGATTAATATACACATAAAAACTTACCATCTGCAAAAACAAAATCGATTCTATCTTGCTTGGTTCAATAGATATGGACACTTATCCCTTTTAGTCGGTTAACCCTACCCACAATAGATATGGACACTTATCCCTTTTAGTCGGTTAACCCTACCCACAATAGATATGGACACTTATCCCTATTAGTCGGTTAACCCCACCCACTTTGACGTAGAAATTGAACCGTTAACGATAAAACCTTGGATCAGCTTGTGGATTAATATACACATAAAAACCTATCATCTGCGAAAATAAATTCGATTCTATCTTGCTTGGTTCAATATATATGTATACTTATCCCTTTTAGTCGGTTAACCACACCCACTATGACGTAGAAATTGAACTATTTAAGATAGAACCTTGGATCAGCTTGTGGATTAATATAAACATAAAAACCTATCATCTGCAAAAACAAAATCGATTCTATCTTGCTTGGTTCAACAGATATGGACACTTATCACTTTTAGTCGGTTAACCCTACCCACAATAGATATGGACACTTTTCCCTTTTAGTCGGTTAACCCCAATCACTTTGACGTAGAAATTGAACCGTTAACGATAGAACCTTGGATCAACTTGTGGATTAATATACACATAAAAACTATCATCTTCAAGAACAAAATCGATTCTATTTTGCTTGGTTCAATAGATATGGACACTTATCCCTTTTAGTCGGTTAACCCCACCCACTATGACGTAGAAATTGAACCATTAAAGATAGAGCCTTGGATCAGCTTGTGGATTAATATACACATAAAACCCTATCAACAAAATCGATTCTATCTTGCTTGGTTCAACAGATATGGACACTTATCCGTTTTAGTCGGTTAACCCCACCCACAATAAATATGGACACTTATCCCTTTTAGTCGGTTAACCCCACCCACTTTGACGTAGAAATTGAAACGTTAACGACAGAACCTTGTATCAGCTTGTGGATTAATATACGCATAAAAACCTATCATCTTCAAAAATAAAATCGATTCTATCTTGCTTAGTTCAATAGATATGGACACTTATCCCTTTTAGTCGGTTAACCCCACCCAGCATGACGTAGAAATTGAACCGTTAGCGATAGAACCTTGGATCAGCTTGTGGATTAATATACACATAAAAACCTCTCATCTTCAAAAACAAAATCGATTCTATCTTGCTTGGTTCAATAGATATGGACACTTATCCCTTTTAGTCGGTTAACCCCACCCACAATAGATATTGACACTTTTCCCTTTTAGTCGGTTAACCCCATCCACTTTGACGTAGAAATTGAACCGTTAACGATAGAACCTTGGATCAGCTTGTGGATTAATATACAAATAAAAAACTACCATCTGCAAAAATAAAATCGATTCTATCTTGCTAAGTTCAATAGATATGGACACTTATCCCTTTTAGTCGGTTAACCCCACCCAGTATGACGTAGAAATTGAACCGTTAGCGATAGAGCCTTGGATCAGCTTGTGGATTAATATACACATAAAAAACTACCATCTGCAAAAATAAATTCGATTCTATCTTGATTGGTTCAATAGATATGTATACTTATCCCTTTTAGTCGGTTAACCCCACCATCTATGACGTAGAAATTCAACCGTTAACGATAGAACCTTGTGACAGCTTGTGGATTAATATACACATAAAAACCTACCATCTGCAAAAATAAAATCGATTCTATCTTGCTTGGTTCAATAGATATGGACACTTATCCCTTTTAGTCGGTTAACCCCACCATCTATGACGTAGAAATTCAACCGTTAACGATAGAACCTTGTGACAGCTTGTGGATTAATATACACATAAAAACCTACCATCTGCAAAAATAAAATCGATTCTATCTTGCTCGGTTCAATAGATATGGACACTTATCCCTTTTAGTCGGTTAACCCCACCCAGCATGACGTAGAAATTGAACCGTTAGCGATAGAACCTTGGATCAGCTTGTGGATTAATATACACATAAAGACCTACCATCTGCAAAAATAAATTCGATTCTATCTTGATTGGTTCAATAGATATGTATACTTATCCCTTTTAGTCGGTTAACCCCACCCAGTATGACGTAGAAATTGAACCGTTAGCGATAGAGCCTTGGATCAGATTGTGGATTAATATATACATAAAAAACTACCATCTGCAAAAATAAAATCGATTCTATCTTGCTTAGTTCAATAGATGTGGACACTTATCCCTTTTAGTCGGCTAACCCCACCCACTTTGACGTAGAAATTGAACCGTTAGCGACAGAACCTTGGATCAGCTTGTGGATTAATATACTCATAAAAACCTATCATCTGCAAAAACAAAATCGATTCTATCTTGCTTGGTTCAATAGATGTGGACACTTATCCCTTTTAGTCGGCTAACCCCACCCACTTTGACGTAGAAATTGAACCGTTAGCGATAGAACCTTGGATCAGCTTGTGGATTAATATACTCATAAAAGCCTATCGTCTGCAAAAACAAAATTGATTCTATCTTGCTTGGTTCAATAGATATGGACACTTATCCCTTTTAGTCGGTTAACCCCACCCAGTATGACGTAGAAATTGAACCGTTAGCGATAGAACCTTGGATCACCTTGTGGATTAATACACACATAAAACCCTACCATCTGCAAAAATAAAATCGATACTATCTTGCTTAGTTTAATAGATATGGACACTTATCCCTTTTAGTCGGATAACCCCACCCAGTATGACGTAGAAATTGAACCTTTAGCGATAGAACCCGGATCAGCTTGTGGATTAATATACACATAAAAATCTACCATCTGCAAAAACAAAATCGATTCTATCTTGCTTAGTTCAATAGATATGGACACTTATCCCTTTTAGTCGGTTAACCCAACCCAGTATGACGTAGAAATTGAACCTTTAGCGATAGAACCTTAGATCAGCTTGTGGATTAATATACTCATAAAAACCTATCATCTGCAAAAACAAAATCGATTCTATCTTGCTTGGTTCAATAGATGTGGACACTTATCCCTTTTAGTCGGCTAACCGTTAGCGATAGAACCTTGGATCAGCTTGTGGATTAATATACTCATAAAAGCCTATCGTCTGCAAAAACAAAATCGATTCTATCTTGCTTGGTTCAATAGATATGGACACTTATCGCTTTTAGTCGGTTAACCCCACCCAGTGTGACGTAGAAATTGAACCGTTAGCGATAGAACCTTGTATCAGCTTGTGGATTAATACGCACATAAAAACCTATCATCTGCAAAAACAAAATCGATTCTATCTTGCTCGGTTCAATAGATATGGACACTTATCCCTTTTAGTCGGTTAACCCCATCCACTTTGACGTAGAAATTGAACCGTTAACGATAGAAACTTGGATCAGCTTGTGGATTAATATACACATATAAACCTACCATCTGCAAACATAAAATCGATTCTATCTTGCTTAGTTCAATAGATATGGACACTTATCCCTTTTAGTCGGTTAACCCCACCAAGTATGACGTAGAAATTGAACCGTTAGCGATAGAGCCTTGGATCAGCTTGTGGATTAATATACACATAAAAGCTACCATCTGCAAAAATAAAATCGATTCTATCTTGCTTAGTTCAATAGATATGGACACTTATCCCTTTTAGTCGGTTAATCCCAACCAGTATTGCTTGGTTCAATAGATATGGAAACTTATCCCTTTTAGTCGGCTAACCCCACCCACCTTGACGTAGAAATTCAACCGTGAACGATAGAACCTTGTATCAGCTTGCGGATTAATATACACATAAAAACCTACCATCTGCAAAAATAAAATCGATTCTATCTTGCTTGGTTCAATAGATATGGACACTTATCCCTTTTAGTCGGTTAACCCCACCCAGCATGACGTAGAAATTGAAGCGTTAGCGACAGAACCTTGGATCAGCTTGTGGATTAATATACACATAACAGCCTATCGTCTGCAAAAATAAATTCGATTCTGTCTTGCTTGGTTCAATATATATGTATACTTATCCCTTTTAGTCGGTTAACACAACCCACTATGACGTAGAAATTGAACCACTAAAGATAGAGCCTTGAATCAGCCTGTGGATTAATGTACACATAAAAACCTACCATTTGCAAAAACAAAATCGATTCTATCTTGCTTGGTTTAATAGATATGGACACTTATCCCTTTTAGCCGGTTAACCCCACCCACTATGACGTAGAAATTGAACCATTTAAGATAGAGCCTTGGATCAGCTTGTGGATTAATATACACATAAAAACCTATCATCTGCAAAAATAAATTCGATTCTATCTTGCTTGGTTCAATAGATATGTATACTTATCCCTTTTAGTCGGTTAACCACACCCACTATGACGTAGAAATTGAACCATTTAAGATAGAACCTTGGATCAGCTTGTGGATTAATATAAACATAAAAACCTATCATCTGCAAAAACAAAATCGATTCTATCTTGCTTGGTTCAACAGATATGGACACTTATCACTTTTAGTCGGTTAACCCTACCCACAATAGATATGGACACTTTTCCCTTTTAGTCGGTTAACCCCAATCACTTTGACGTAGAAATTGAACCGTTAACGATAGAACCTTGGATCAACTTGTGGATTAATATACACATAAAAACTATCATCTTCAAGAACAAAATCGATTCTATTTTGCTTGGTTCAATAGATATGGACACTTATCCCTTTTAGTCGGTTAACCCTACCCACTATGACGTAGAAATTGAACCATTAAAGATAGAGCCTTGGATCAGCTTGTGGATTAATATACACATAAAACCCTATCAACAAAATCGATTCTATCTTGCTTGGTTCAATAGATATGGACACTTATCCGTTTTAGTCGGTTAACCCCACCCACAATAAATATGGACACTTATCCCTTTTAGTCGGTTAACCCCACCCACTTTGACGTAGAAATTGAAACGTTAACGACAGAACCTTGTATCAGCTTGTGGATTAATATACGCATAAAAACCTATCATCTTCAAAAATAAAATCGATTCTATCTTGCTTAGTTCAATAGATATGGACACTTATCCCTTTTAGTCGGTTAACCCCACCCAGCATGACGTAGAAATTGAACCGTTAGCGATAGAACCTTGGGTCAGCTTGTGGATTAATATACACATAAAAAACCTATCATCTGCAAAAACAAAATCGATTCTATCTTGCTTGGTTCAATAGATATGGACACTTATCCCTTTTAGTCGGTTAACCCCACCCACAATAGATATTGACACTTTTCCCTTTTAGTCGGTTAACCCCATCCACTTTGACGTAGAAATTGAACCGTTAACGATAGAACCTTGGATCAGCTTGTGGATTAATATACAAATAAAAAACTACCATCTGAAAAAATAAAATCGATTCTATCTTGCTTAGTTCAATAGATATGGACACTTATCCCTTTTAGTCGGTTAACCCCACCCAGTATGACGTAGAAATTGAACCGTTAGCGATAGAGCCTTGGATCAGCTTGTGGATTAATATACACATAAAAAACTACCATCTGCGAAAATAAATAAGATTCTATCTTGCTTATTTCAATAGATATGGACACTTATCCCTTTTAGTCGGTTAACCCCACCATCTATGACGTAGAAATTCAACCGTTAACGATAGAACCTTGTGTCAGCTTGTGGATTAATATACACATAAAACCCTACCATCTGCAAAAATAAAATCGATTCTATCTTGCTCGGTTCAATAGATATGGACACTTATCCCTTTTAGTCGGTTAACCCCACCCAGCATGACGTAGAAATTGAACCGTTAGCGATATAACCTTGGATCAGCTTGTGGATTAATATACACATAAAGACCTACCATCTGCAAAAATAAATTCGATTCTATCTTGATTGGTTCAATAGATATGTATACTTATCCCTTTTAGTCGGTTAACCCCACCCAGTATGACGTAGAAATTGAACCGTTAGCGATAGAGCCTTGGATCAGATTGTGTATTAATATATACATAAAAAACTACCATCTGCAAAAATAAAATCGATTCTATCTTGCTTAGTTCAATAGATGTGGACACTTATCCCTTATAGTCGGCTAACCCCACCCACTTTGACGTAGAAATTGAACCGTTAGCGACAGAACCTTGGATCAGCTTGTGGATTAATATACTCATAAAAGCCTATCATCTGCAAAAACAAAATCGATTCTATCTTGCTTGGTTCAATAGATGTGGACACTTATCCCTTTTAGTCGGCTAACCCCACCCACTTTGACGTAGAAATTGAACCGTTAGCGATAGAACCTTGGATCAGCTTGTGGATTAATATACTCATAAAAGCCTATCGTCTGCAAAAACAAAATTGATTCTATCTTGCTTGGTTCAATAGATATGGACACTTATCCCTTTTAGTCGGTTAACCCCACCCAGTATGACGTAGAAATTGAACCGTTAGCGATAGAACCTTGGATCACCTTGTGGATTAATACACACATAAAACCCTACCATCTGCAAAAATAAAATCGATTCTATCTTGCTTAGTTTAATAGATATGGACACTTATCCCTTTTAGTCGGATAACCCCACCCAGTATGACGTAGAAATTGAACCTTTAGCGATAGAACCTGGATCAGCTTGTGGATTAATATACACATAAAAATCTACCATCTGCAAAAACGAAATCGATTCTATCTTGCTTAGTTCAATAGATATGGACACTTAACCCTTTTAGTCGGTTAACCCAACCCAGTATGACGTAGAAATTGAACCTTTAGCGATAGAACCTTAGATCAGCTTGTGGATTAATATACTCATAAAAACCTATCATCTGCAAAAACAAAATCGATTCTATCTTGCTTGGTTCAATAGATGTGGACACTTATCCCTTTTAGTCGGCTAACCCCACCCACTTTGACGTAGAAATTGAACCGTTAGCGATAGAACCTTGGATCAGCTTGTGGATTAATATACTCATAAAAGCCTATCGTCTGCAAAAACAAAATCGATTCTATCTTGCTTGGTTCAATAGATATGGACACTTATCGCTTTTAGTCGGTTAACCCCACCCAGTATGACGTAGAAATTGAACCGTTAGCGATAGAACCTTGTATCAGCTTGTGGATTAATATGCACATAAAAACCTATCATCTGCAAAAACAAAATCGATTCTATCTTGCTCGGTTCAATAGATATGGACACTTATCCCTTTTAGTCGGTTAACCCCATCCACTTTGACGTAGAAATTGAACCGTTAACGATAGAAACTTGGATCAGCTTGTGGATTAATATACACATATAAACCTACCATCTGCAGACATAAAATCGATTCTATCTTGCTTAGTTCAATAGATATGGACACTTATCCCTTTTAGTCGGTTAACCCCACCAAGTATGACGTAGAAATTGAACCGTTAGCGATAGAGCCTTGGATCAGCTTGTGGATTAATATACACATAAAAGCTACCATCTGCAAAAATAAATCGATTCTATCTTGCTTAGTTCAATAGATATGGACACTTATCCCTTTTAGTCGGTTAATCCCAACCAGTATGACGTAGAAATTGAACCGTTAGCGATAGAACCTTGGATCAGCTTGTGGATTAATATACTCATAAAAACCTATCGTCTGCAAAAACAAAATCGATTCTATCTTGCTTGGTTCAATAGATATGGAAACTTATCCCTTTTAGTCGGTTAACCCCACCCACAATAGATATGGCACTTGTCCCTTTTAGTCGGTTAACCCCATCCACTTTGACGTAGAAATTGAACCGTTAACGATAGAACCTTGGATCAACTTGTGGATTAATATACACATAAAAACTATCATCTTCAACAACAAAATCGATTCTACCTTGCTTGGTTCAATAGATATGGATACTTATCCCTTTTAGTCGGTTAACCCCACCCACAATAGATATGGACAGTTATCCCTTTTAGTCGGTTAACCCCACCCACTTTGACGTAGAAATTGAACCGTTAACGATATAGCCTTGGATCAGCTTGTGGATTAATATACACATAAAAACCTATCATCTGCAAAAACAAAATCGATTCTATCTTGCTTGGTTCAATAGATATGAACACTTATTCCTTTTAGTCGGCTAACCCCACCCACTTTGACGTAGAAATTGAACCGTTAACGACAGAATCTTGGATCAGCTTGTGGATTAATATACACATAAAAACCTATCATCTGCAAAAACAAAATCGATTCTATCTTGCTTGGTTCAATAGATATGGACACTTATCCCTTTTAGTCGGTTAACCCTACCCACAATAGAAATGGACACTTTTCCCTTTTAGTCTGTTAACCCCATCCACTTTGACGTAGAAATTGAACCGCTAACGATAGAACCTTGGATCAACTTGTGGATTAATATACACATAAAAACTATCATCTTCAAAAACAAAATCGATTCTACCTTTCTTGGTTCAATAGATATGGATACTTATCCCTTTTAGTCGGTTAACCTCACCCATAATAGATATGGACAGTTATCTCTTTTAGTCGGTTAACCCCACCAACTTTGACGTAGAAATTGAACCGTTAACGATATAGCATTGGATCAACTTGTGGATTAATATACACATAAAAACCTATCATATGCAAAAGCAAAATCGATTCTATCTTGCTTGGTTCAATAGATATGGAAACTTATCCTTTTAGTCGGTTAACCCCACCCACAATAGATATGGACACTTATCCCTTTTAGTCGGTTAACCCCACCCACTTTGACGTAGAAATTGAACCGTTAACGATAGAACTTTGGATCAGCTTGTGGATTAATATACACATAAAAACCTATCATCTGCAAAAACAAAATCGATTCTATCTTGCTTTGTTCAATAGATATGGACACTTATCACTTTTAGTCGGTTAACCCTACCCACAATAGATATGGACACTTTTCCCTTTTAGTCGGTTAACCCAATCCACTCTGACGTAGAAATTGAACCCTTAGCGATAGAACCTTGGATCAACTTGTGGATTAATATACACATAAAAGCTATCATCTTCAAAAACAAAATCGATTCTACTTTGCTTTGTTCAATAGATATGGATACTTATCCCTTTTAGTCGGTTAACCCCACCCACTTTGACATAGAAATTGAACCGTTAAAGATAGAGCCTTGGATCAGCTTGTGGATTAATATACACATAAAAACCTACCATCTGCCAAAATAAATTCGATTCTATCTTGCTTGGTTCAATAGATATGTATACTTATCCCTTTTAGTCGGTTAACCCCACTAACTATGACGTAGAAATTGAACCATTAAAGATAGAGCCTTGGATCAGCTTGTGGATTAATATACACATAAAACCCTATCATCTTCGATTCTATCTTGCTTGGTTCAATAGATATGGACACTTATCCCTTTTAGTCGGTTAACCCCACCCAGCATGACGTAGAAATTGAACCGTTAGCGATAGAACCTTGGATCAGCTTGTGAATTAATATACACATAAAGACCTACCATCTGCAAAAATAAATTCGATTCTATCTTGATTGGTTCAATAGATATGTATACTTATCCCTTTTAGTCGGTTAAATCCACCCACTATGACGTAGAAATTGAACCGTTAACGATAGAACCTTGGATCAGCTTGTGGATTAATATACATATAAAAACCTACCATCTGCAAAAATAAATTCGATTCTATCTTGCTTCGTTCAATAGATATGGACACTTATTCCTTTTAGTTGGCTAACCCCACCCACTTTGACGTAGAAATTGAACCGTTGACGATAGAACCTTGTATCAGCTTGTGGATTAATATACACATAAAAACCTATCATCTGCAAAAACAAAATCGATTCTATCTTGCTTGGTTCAATAGATATGGACACTTATCCCTTTTAGTCGGATAACCCCACCCACAATAGATATTGACACTTTTCCCTTTAAGTCGGTTAACCCCATCCACTTTGACGTAGAAATTGAACCGTTAACGATAGAACCTTGGATCAGCTTGTGGATTAATTTACACATAAAAGCCTATCGTCTGCAAAAACAAAATCGATTCTATCTTGCTTGGTTCAATAGATATGGACACTTATCCGTTTTAGTCGGTTAACCCCACCCACAATAAATATGGACACTTATCCCTTTTAGTCGGTTAACCCCACCCACTTTGACGTAGAAATTGAAACGTTAACGACAGAACCTTGTATCAGCTTGTGGATTAATATACGCATAAAAACCTATCATCTTCAAAAATAAAATCGATTCTATCTTGCTTAGTTCAATAGATATGGACACTTATCCCTTTTAGTCGGTTAACCCCACCCAGCATGACGTAGAAATTGAACCGTTAGCGATAGAACCTTGGATCAGCTTGTGGATTAATATACACATAAAAACCTATCATCTGCAAAAACAAAATCGATTCTATCTTGCTTGGTTCAATAGATATGGACACTTATCCCTTTTAGTCGGTTAACCCCACCCACAATAGATATTGACACTTTTCCCTTTTAGTCGGTTAACCCCATCCACTTTGACGTAGAAATTGAACCGTTAACGATAGAACCTTGGATCAGCTTGTGGATTAATATACAAATAAAAAACTACCATCTGAAAAAATAAAATCGATTCTATCTTGCTTAGTTCAATAGATATGGACACTTATCCCTTTTAGTCGGTTAACCCCACCCAGTATGACGTAGAAATTGAACCGTTAACGATAGAACCTTGGATCAGCTTGTGGATTAATATACAAATAAAAATCTACCATCTGCAAAAACAAAATCGATTCTATCTTGCTTAGTTCAATAGATATGGACACTTATCCCTTTTAGTCGGTTAACCCAACCCAGTATGACGTAGAAATTGAACCTTTAGCGATAGAACCTTAGATCAGCTTGTGGATTAATATACTCATAAAAACCTATCATCTGCAAAAACAAAATCGATTCTATCTTGCTTGGTTCAATAGATGTGGACACTTATCCCTTTTAGTCGGCTAACCGTTAGCGATAGAACCTTGGATCAGCTTGTGGATTAATATACTCATAAAAGCCTATCGTCTGCAAAAACAAAATCGATTCTATCTTGCTTGGTTCAATAGATATGGACACTTATCGCTTTTAGTCGGTTAACCCCACCCAGTGTGACGTAGAAATTGAACCGTTAGCGATAGAACCTTGTATCAGCTTGTGGATTAATACGCACATAAAAACCTATCATCTGCAAAAACAAAATCGATTCTATCTTGCTCGGTTCAATAGATATGGACACTTATCCCTTTTAGTCGGTTAACCCCATCCACTTTGACGTAGAAATTGAACCGTTAACGATAGAAACTTGGATCAGCTTGTGGATTAATATACACATATAAACCTACCATCTGCAAACATAAAATCGATTCTATCTTGCTTAGTTCAATAGATATGGACACTTATCCCTTTTAGTCGGTTAACCCCACCAAGTATGACGTAGAAATTGAACCGTTAGCGATAGAGCCTTGGATCAGCTTGTGGATTAATATACACATAAAAGCTACCATCTGCAAAAATAAAATCGATTCTATCTTGCTTAGTTCAATAGATATGGACACTTATCCCTTTTAGTCGGTTAATCCCAACCAGTATTGCTTGGTTCAATAGATATGGAAACTTATCCCTTTTAGTCGGCTAACCCCACCCACCTTGACGTAGAAATTCAACCGTGAACGATAGAACCTTGTATCAGCTTGCGGATTAATATACACATAAAAACCTACCATCTGCAAAAATAAAATCGATTCTATCTTGCTTGGTTCAATAGATATGGACACTTATCCCTTTTAGTCGGTTAACCCCACCCAGCATGACGTAGAAATTGAAGCGTTAGCGACAGAACCTTGGATCAGCTTGTGGATTAATATACACATAACAGCCTATCGTCTGCAAAAATAAATTCGATTCTGTCTTGCTTGGTTCAATATATATGTATACTTATCCCTTTTAGTCGGTTAACACAACCCACTATGACGTAGAAATTGAACCACTAAAGATAGAGCCTTGGATCAGCCTGTGGATTAATGTACACATAAAAACCTACCATTTGCAAAAACAAAATCGATTCTATCTTGCTTGGTTTAATAGATATGGACACTTATCCCTTTTAGCCGGTTAACCCCACCCACTATGACGTAGAAATTGAACCATTTAAGATAGAGCCTTGGATCAGCTTGTGGATTAATATACACATAAAAACCTATCATCTGCAAAAATAAATTCGATTCTATCTTGCTTGGTTCAATAGATATGTATACTTATCCCTTTTAGTCGGTTAACCACACCCACTATGACGTAGAAATTGAACCATTTAAGATAGAACCTTGGATCAGCTTGTGGATTAATATAAACATAAAAACCTATCATCTGCAAAAACAAAATCGATTCTATCTTGCTTGGTTCAACAGATATGGACACTTATCACTTTTAGTCGGTTAACCCTACCCACAATAGATATGGACACTTTTCCCTTTTAGTCGGTTAACCCCAATCACTTTGACGTAGAAATTGAACCGTTAACGATAGAACCTTGGATCAACTTGTGGATTAATATACACATAAAAACTATCATCTTCAAGAACAAAATCGATTCTATTTTGCTTGGTTCAATAGATATGGACACTTATCCCTTTTAGTCGGTTAACCCTACCCACTATGACGTAGAAATTGAACCATTAAAGATAGAGCCTTGGATCAGCTTGTGGATTAATATACACATAAAACCCTATCAACAAAATCGATTCTATCTTGCTTGGTTCAATAGATATGGACACTTATCCGTTTTAGTCGGTTAACCCCACCCACAATAAATATGGACACTTATCCCTTTTAGTCGGTTAACCCCACCCACTTTGACGTAGAAATTGAAACGTTAACGACAGAACCTTGTATCAGCTTGTGGATTAATATACGCATAAAAACCTATCATCTTCAAAAATAAAATCGATTCTATCTTGCTTAGTTCAATAGATATGGACACTTATCCCTTTTAGTCGGTTAACCCCACCCAGCATGACGTAGAAATTGAACCGTTAGCGATAGAACCTTGGGTCAGCTTGTGGATTAATATACACATAAAAACCTATCATCTGCAAAAACAAAATCGATTCTATCTTGCTTGGTTCAATAGATATGGACACTTATCCCTTTTAGTCGGTTAACCCCACCCACAATAGATATTGACACTTTTCCCTTTTAGTCGGTTAACCCCATCCACTTTGACGTAGAAATTGAACCGTTAACGATAGAACCTTGGATCAGCTTGTGGATTAATATACAAATAAAAAACTACCATCTGAAAAAATAAAATCGATTCTATCTTGCTTAGTTCAATAGATATGGACACTTATCCCTTTTAGTCGGTTAACCCCACCCAGTATGACGTAGAAATTGAACCGTTAGCGATAGAGCCTTGGATCAGCTTGTGGATTAATATACACATAAAAAACTACCATCTGCGAAAATAAATAAGATTCTATCTTGCTTATTTCAATAGATATGGACACTTATCCCTTTTAGTCGGTTAACCCCACCATCTATGACGTAGAAATTCAACCGTTAACGATAGAACCTTGTGTCAGCTTGTGGATTAATATACACATAAAACCCTACCATCTGCAAAAATAAAATCGATTCTATCTTGCTCGGTTCAATAGATATGGACACTTATCCCTTTTAGTCGGTTAACCCCACCCAGCATGACGTAGAAATTGAACCGTTAGCGATATAACCTTGGATCAGCTTGTGGATTAATATACACATAAAGACCTACCATCTGCAAAAATAAATTCGATTCTATCTTGATTGGTTCAATAGATATGTATACTTATCCCTTTTAGTCGGTTAACCCCACCCAGTATGACGTAGAAATTGAACCGTTAGCGATAGAGCCTTGGATCAGATTGTGTATTAATATATACATAAAAAACTACCATCTGCAAAAATAAAATCGATTCTATCTTGCTTAGTTCAATAGATGTGGACACTTATCCCTTATAGTCGGCTAACCCCACCCACTTTGACGTAGAAATTGAACCGTTAGCGACAGAACCTTGGATCAGCTTGTGGATTAATATACTCATAAAAACCTATCATCTGCAAAAACAAAATCGATTCTATCTTGCTTGGTTCAATAGATGTGGACACTTATCCCTTTTAGTCGGCTAACCCCACCCACTTTGACGTAGAAATTGAACCGTTAGCGATAGAACCTTGGATCAGCTTGTGGATTAATATACTCATAAAAGCCTATCGTCTGCAAAAACAAAATTGATTCTATCTTGCTTGGTTCAATAGATATGGACACTTATCCCTTTTAGTCGGTTAACCCCACCCAGTATGACGTAGAAATTGAACCGTTAGCGATAGAACCTTGGATCACCTTGTGGATTAATACACACATAAAACCCTACCATCTGCAAAAATAAAATCGATTCTATCTTGCTTAGTTTAATAGATATGGACACTTATTCCTGTTAGTCGGATAACCCCACCCAGTATGACGTAGAAATTGAACCTTTAGCGATAGAACCTGGATCAGCTTGTGGATTAATATACACATAAAAATCTACCATCTGCAAAAACGAAATCGATTCTATCTTGCTTAGTTCAATAGATATGGACACTTAACCCTTTTAGTCGGTTAACCCAACCCAGTATGACGTAGAAATTGAACCTTTAGCGATAGAACCTTAGATCAGCTTGTGGATTAATATACTCATAAAAACCTATCATCTGCAAAAACAAAATCGATTCTATCTTGCTTGGTTCAATAGATGTGGACACTTATCCCTTTTAGTCGGCTAACCCCACCCACTTTGACGTAGAAATTGAACCGTTAGCGATAGAACCTTGGATCAGCTTGTGGATTAATATACTCATAAAAGCCTATCGTCTGCAAAAACAAAATCGATTCTATCTTGCTTGGTTCAATAGATATGGACACTTATCGCTTTTAGTCGGTTAACCCCACCCAGTATGACGTAGAAATTGAACCGTTAGCGATAGAACCTTGTATCAGCTTGTGGATTAATATGCACATAAAAACCTATCATCTGCAAAAACAAAATCGATTCTATCTTGCTCGGTTCAATAGATATGGACACTTATCCCTTTTAGTCGGTTAACCCCATCCACTTTGACGTAGAAATTGAACCGTTAACGATAGAAACTTGGATCAGCTTGTGGATTAATATACACATATAAACCTACCATCTGCAGACATAAAATCGATTCTATCTTGCTTAGTTCAATAGATATGGACACTTATCCCTTTTAGTCGGTTAACCCCACCAAGTATGACGTAGAAATTGAACCGTTAGCGATAGAGCCTTGGATCAGCTTGTGGATTAATATACACATAAAAGCTACCATCTGCAAAAATAAAATCGATTCTATCTTGCTTAGTTCAATAGATATGGACACTTATCCCTTTTAGTCGGTTAATCCCAACCAGTATGACGTAGAAATTGAACCGTTAGCGATAGAACCTTGGATCAGCTTGTGGATTAATATACTCATAAAAACCTATCGTCTGCAAAAACAAAATCGATTCTATCTTGCTTGGTTCAATAGATATGGAAACTTATCCCTTTTAGTCGGTTAACCCCACCCACAATAGATATGGCACTTGTCCCTTTTAGTCGGTTAACCCCATCCACTTTGACGTAGAAATTGAACCGTTAACGATAGAACCTTGGATCAACTTGTGGATTAATATACACATAAAAACTATCATCTTCAACAACAAAATCGATTCTACCTTGCTTGGTTCAATAGATATGGATACTTATCCCTTTTAGTCGGTTAACCCCACCCACAATAGATATGGACAGTTATCCCTTTTAGTCGGTTAACCCCACCCACTTTGACGTAGAAATTGAACCGTTAACGATATAGCCTTGGATCAGCTTGTGGATTAATATACACATAAAAACCTATCATCTGCAAAAACAAAATCGATTCTATCTTGCTTGGTTCAATAGATATGAACACTTATTCCTTTTAGTCGGCTAACCCCACCCACTTTGACGTAGAAATTGAACCGTTAACGACAGAATCTTGGATCAGCTTGTGGATTAATATACACATAAAAACCTATCATCTGCAAAAACAAAATCGATTCTATCTTGCTTGGTTCAATAGATATGGACACTTATCCCTTTTAGTCGGTTAACCCTACCCACAATAGAAATGGACACTTTTCCCTTTTAGTCTGTTAACCCCATCCACTTTGACGTAGAAATTGAACCGCTAACGATAGAACCTTGGATCAACTTGTGGATTAATATACACATAAAAACTATCATCTTCAAAAACAAAATCGATTCTACCTTGCTTGGTTCAATAGATATGGATACTTATCCCTTTTAGTCGGTTAACCTCACCCATAATAGATATGGACAGTTATCTCTTTTAGTCGGTTAACCCCACCAACTTTGACGTAGAAATTGAACCGTTAACGATATAGCATTGGATCAACTTGTGGATTAATATACACATAAAAACCTATCATATGCAAAAGCAAAATCGATTCTATCTTGCTTGGTTCAATAGATATGGAAACTTATCCTTTTAGTCGGTTAACCCCACCCACAATAGATATGGACACTTATCCCTTTTAGTCGGTTAACCCCACCCACTTTGACGTAGAAATTGAACCGTTAACGATAGAACTTTGGATCAGCTTGTGGATTAATATACACATAAAAACCTATCATCTGCAAAAACAAAATCGATTCTATCTTGCTTTGTTCAATAGATATGGACACTTATCACTTTTAGTCGGTTAACCCTACCCACAATAGATATGGACACTTTTCCCTTTTAGTCGGTTAACCCAATCCACTCTGACGTAGAAATTGAACCCTTAGCGATAGAACCTTGGATCAACTTGTGGATTAATATACACATAAAAGCTATCATCTTCAAAAACAAAATCGATTCTACTTTGCTTTGTTCAATAGATATGGATACTTATCCCTTTTAGTCGGTTAACCCCACCCACTTTGACATAGAAATTGAACCGTTAAAGATAGAGCCTTGGATCAGCTTGTGGATTAATATACACATAAAAACCTACCATCTGCCAAAATAAATTCGATTCTATCTTGCTTGGTTCAATAGATATGTATACTTATCCCTTTTAGTCGGTTAACCCCACTAACTATGACGTAGAAATTGAACCATTAAAGATAGAGCCTTGGATCAGCTTGTGGATTAATATACACATAAAACCCTATCATCTTCGATTCTATCTTGCTTGGTTCAATAGATGTGGACACTTATCCCTTTTAGTCGGCTAACCCCACCCAGTATGACGTAGAAATTGAACCGTTAGCGATAGAGCCTTGGATCAGCTTGTGCATTAATGTACACATAAAAACCTACCATCTGCAAAAATAAAATCGATTCTATCTTGCTTAGTTCAATAGATATGGACACTTATCCCTTTTAGTCGGTTAACCCCATCCATTTTGACGTAGAAATTGAACCGTTAACGATAGAAACTTGGATCAGCTTGTGGATTAATATACACATAAAAACCTACCATCTGCAAAAATAAAATCGATTCTATCTTGCTTAGTTAAATAGATATGGACACTTATCCCTTTTAGTCGGTTAACCCCACCCAGTATGACGTAGAAATTGAACCGTTAGCGATAGAGCCTTGGATCAGCTTGTGCATTAATGTACACATAAAAAACTACCATCTGCAAAAATAAAATCGATTCTATCTTGCTTAGTTCAATAGATATGGACACTTATCCTTTTAGTTGGCTAACCCCACCCACTTTGACGTAGAAATTGAACCGTTGACGATAGAACCTTGTATCAGCTTGTGGATTAGTATACACATAAAAACCTATCATCTGCAAAAACAAAATCGATTCTATCTTGCTTGGTTCAATAGATATGGACACTTATCCCTTTTAGTCGGATAACCCCACCCACAATAGATATTGACACTTTTCCCTTTAAGTCGGTTAACCCCATCCACTTTGACGTAGAAATTGAACCGTTAACGATAGAACCTTGGATCAGCTTGTGGATTAATTTACACATAAAAACCTAAAATCTGCAAAAATAAAATCGATTCTATCTTGCTTGGTTCAATAGATATGGACACTTATCCCTTTTAGTCGGTTAACCCCACCCAGCATGACGTAGAAATTGAACCGTTAGCGATAGAACCTTGGATCAGCTTGTGAATTAATATACACATAAAGACCTACCATCTGCAAAAATAAATTCGATTCTATCTTGATTGGTTCAATAGATATGTATACTTATCCCTTTTAGTCGGTTAAATCCACCCACTATGACGTAGAAATTGAACCGTTAACGATAGAACCTTGGATCAGCTTGTGGATTAATATACATATAAAAACCTACCATCTGCAAAAATAAATTCGATTCTATCTTGCTTCGTTCAATAGATATGGACACTTATTCCTTTTAGTTGGCTAACCCCACCCACTTTGACGTAGAAATTGAACCGTTGACGATAGAACCTTGTATCAGCTTGTGGATTAATATACACATAAAAACCTATCATCTGCAAAAACAAAATCGATTCTATCTTGCTTGGTTCAATAGATATGGACACTTATCCCTTTTAGTCGGATAACCCCACCCACAATAGATATTGACACTTTTCCCTTTAAGTCGGTTAACCCCATCCACTTTGACGTAGAAATTGAACCGTTAAAGATAGAACCTTGCATCAGCTTGTGGATTAATTTACACATAAAAGCCTATCGTCTGCAAAAACAAAATCGATTCTATCTTGCTTGGTTCAATAGATATGGACACTTATCCGTTTTAGTCGGTTAACCCCACCCACAATAAATATGGACACTTATCCCTTTTAGTCGGTTAACCCCACCCACTTTGACGTAGAAATTGAAACGTTAACGACAGAACCTTGTATCAGCTTGTGGATTAATATACGCATAAAAACCTATCATCTTCAAAAATAAAATCGATTCTATCTTGCTTAGTTCAATAGATATGGACACTTATCCCTTTTAGTCGGTTAACCCCACCCAGCATGACGTAGAAATTGAACCGTTAGCGATAGAACCTTGGATCAGCTTGTGGATTAATATACACATAAAAACCTATCATCTGCAAAAACAAAATCGATTCTATCTTGCTTGGTTCAATAGATATGGACACTTATCCCTTTTAGTCGGTTAACCCCACCCACAATAGATATTGACACTTTTCCCTTTTAGTCGGTTAACCCCATCCACTTTGACGTAGAAATTGAACCGTTAACGATAGAACCTTGGATCAGCTTGTGGATTAATATACAAATAAAAAACTACCATCTGAAAAAATAAAATCGATTCTATCTTGCTTAGTTCAATAGATATGGACACTTATCCCTTTTAGTCGGTTAACCCCACCCAGTATGACGTAGAAATTGAACCGTTAGCGATAGAACCTTGGATCACCTTGTGGATTAATACACACATAAAACCCTACCATCTGCAAAAATAAAATCGATTCTATCTTGCTTAGTTTAATAGATATGGACACTTATCCCTTTTAGTCGGTTAACCCCACCATCTATGACGTAGAAATTCAACCGTTAACGATAGAACCTTGTGTCAGCTTGTGGATTAATATACACATAAAAACCTATCATCTGCAAAAACAAAATCGATTCTATCTTGCTTGGTTCAATAGATATGGACACTTATCCCTTTTAGTCGGTTAACCCCACCCAGCATGACGTAGAAATTGAACCGTTAGCGATAGAACCTTGGATCAGCTTGTGGATTAATATACACATAAAAACCTATCATCTGCAAAAACAAAATCGATTCTATCTTGCTTGGTTCAATAGATATGGACACTTATCCCTTTTAGTCGGTTAACCCCACCCACAATAGATATTGACACTTTTCCCTTTTAGTCGGTTAACCCCATCCACTTTGACGTAGAAATTGAACCGTTAACGATAGAGCCTTGGATCAGCTTGTGGATTAATATACACATAAAAAACTACCATCTGCGAAAATAAATAAGATTCTATCTTGCTTATTTCAATAGATATGGACACTTATCCCTTTTAGTCGGTTAACCCCACCATCTATGACGTAGAAATTCAACCGTTAACGATAGAACCTTGTGTCAGCTTGTGGATTAATATACACATAAAACCCTACCATCTGCAAAAATAAAATCGATTCTATCTTGCTCGGTTCAATAGATATGGACACTTATCCCTTTTAGTCGGTTAACCCCACCCAGCATGACGTAGAAATTGAACCGTTAGCGATAGAACCTTGGATCAGCTTGTGGATTAATATACACATAAAGACCTACCATCTGCAAAAATAAATTCGATTCTATCTTGATTGGTTCAATAGATATGTATACTTATCCCTTTTAGTCGGTTAACCCCACCCAGTATGACGTAGAAATTGAACCGTTAGCGATAGAGCCTTGGATCAGATTGTGTATTAATACATACATAAAAAACTACCATCTGCAAAAATAAAATCGATTCTATCTTGCTTAGGTCAATAGATGTGGACACTTATCCCTTATAGTCGGCTAACCCCACCCACTTTGACGTAGAAATTGAACCGTTAGCGACAGAACCTTGGATCAGCTTGTGGATTAATATACTCATAAAAACCTATCATCTGCAAAAACAAAATCGATTCTATCTTGCTTGGTTCAATAGATGTGGACACTTATCCCTTTTAGTCGGCTAACCCCACCCACTTTGACGTAGAAATTGAACCGTTAGCGATAGAACCTTGGATCAGCTTGTGGATTAATATACTCATAAAAGCCTATCGTCTGCAAAAACAAAATTGATTCTATCTTGCTTGGTTCAATAGATATGGACACTTATCCCTTTTAGTCGGTTAACCCCACCCAGTATGACGTAGAAATTGAACCGTTAGCGATAGAACCTTGGATCACCTTGTGGATTAATACACACATAAAACCCTACCATCTGCAAAAATAAAATCGATTCTATCTTGCTTAGTTTAATAGATATGGACACTTATCCCTTTTAGTCGGATAACCCCACCCAGTATGACGTAGAAATTGAACCTTTAGCGATAGAACCTGGATCAGCTTGTGGATTAATATACACATAAAAATCTACCATCTGCAAAAACGAAATCGATTCTATCTTGCTTAGTTCAATAGATATGGACACTTAACCCTTTTAGTCGGTTAACCCAACCCAGTATGACGTAGAAATTGAACCTTTAGCGATAGAACCTTAGATCAGCTTGTGGATTAATATACTCATAAAAACCTATCATCTGCAAAAACAAAATCGATTCTATCTTGCTTGGTTCAATAGATGTGGACACTTATCCCTTTTAGTCGGCTAACCCCACCCACTTTGACGTAGAAATTGAACCGTTAGCGATAGAACCTTGGATCACCTTGTGGATTAATACACACATAAAACCCTACCATCTGCAAAAACAAAATCGATTCTATCTTGCTTGGTTCAATAGATGTGGACACTTATCCCTTTTAGTCGGTTAACCCAACCCAGTATGACGTAGAAATTGAACCTTTAGCGATAGAACCTTAGATCAGCTTGTGGATTAATATACTCATAAAAACCTATCATCTGCAAAAACAAAATCGATTCTATCTTGCTTGGTTCAATAGATGTGGACACTTATCCCTTTTAGTCGGCTAACCCCACCCACTTTGACGTAGAAATTGAACCGTAAGCGATAGAACCTTGGATCACCTTGTGGATTAATACACACATAAAACCCTACCATCTGCAAAAATAAAATCGATTCTATCTTGCTTAGTTTAATAGATATGGACACTTATCCCTTTTAGTCGGATAACCCCACCCAGTATGACGTAGAAATTGAACCTTTAGCGATAGAACCTGGATCAGCTTGTGGATTAATATACACATAAAAATCTACCATCTGCAAAAACGAAATCGATTCTATCTTGCTTAGTTCAATAGATATGGACACTTAACCCTTTTAGTCGGTTAACCCAACCCAGTATGACGTAGAAATTGAACCTTTAGCGATAGAACCTTAGATCAGCTTGTGGATTAATATACTCATAAAAGCCTATCGTCTGCAAAAACAAAATCGATTCTATCTTGCTTGGTTCAATAGATATGGACACTTATCGCTTTTAGTCGGTTAACCCCACCCAGTATGACGTAGAAATTGAACCGTTAGCGATAGAACCTTGTATCAGCTTGTGGATTAATATGCACATAAAAACCTATCATCTGCAAAAACAAAATCGATTCTATCTTGCTCGGTTCAATAGATATGGACACTTATCCCTTTTAGTCGGTTAACCCCATCCACTTTGACGTAGAAATTGAACCGTTAACGATAGAAACTTGGATCAGCTTGTGGATTAATATTCACATATAAACCTACCATCTGCAGACATAAAATCGATTCTATCTTGCTTAGTTCAATAGATATGGACACTTATCCCTTTTAGTCGGTTAACCCCACCAAGTATGACGTAGAAATTGAACCGTTAGCGATAGAGCCTTGGATCAGCTTGTGGATTAATATACTCATAAAAGCCTATCGTCTGCAAAAACAAAATTGATTCTATCTTGCTTGGTTCAATAGATATGGACACTTATCCCTTTTAGTCGGTTAACCCCACCCAGTATGACGTAGAAATTGAACCGTTAGCGATAGAACCTTGGATCACCTTGTGGATTAATACACACATAAAACCCTACCATCTGCAAAAATAAAATCGATTCTATCTTGCTTAGTTTAATAGATATGGACACTTATCCCTTTTAGTCGGATAACCCCACCCAGTATGACGTAGAAATTGAACCTTTAGCGATAGAACCTGGATCAGCTTGTGGATTAATATACACATAAAAATCTACCATCTGCAAAAACGAAATCGATTCTATCTTGCTTAGTTCAATAGATATGGACACTTAACCCTTTTAGTCGGTTAACCCAACCCAGTATGACGTAGAAATTGAACCTTTAGCGATAGAACCTTAGATCAGCTTGTGGATTAATATACTCATAAAAACCTATCATCTGCAAAAACAAAATCGATTCTATCTTGCTTGGTTCAATAGATGTGGACACTTATCCCTTTTAGTCGGCTAACCCCACCCACTTTGACGTAGAAATTGAACCGTTAGCGATAGAACCTTGGATCACCTTGTGGATTAATACACACATAAAACCCTACCATCTGCAAAAATAAAATCGATTCTATCTTGCTTAGTTTAATAGATATGGACACTTATCCCTTTTAGTCGGATAACCCCACCCAGTATGACGTAGAAATTGAACCTTTAGCGATAGAACCTGGATCAGCTTGTGGATTAATATACACATAAAAATCTACCATCTGCAAAAACGAAATCGATTCTATCTTGCTTAGTTCAATAGATATGGACACTTAACCCTTTTAGTCGGTTAACCCAACCCAGTATGACGTAGAAATTGAACCTTTAGCGATAGAACCTTAGATCAGCTTGTGGATTAATATACTCATAAAAGCCTATCGTCTGCAAAAACAAAATCGATTCTATCTTGCTTGGTTCAATAGATATGGACACTTATCGCTTTTAGTCGGTTAACCCCACCCAGTATGACGTAGAAATTGAACCGTTAGCGATAGAACCTTGTATCAGCTTGTGGATTAATATGCACATAAAAACCTATCATCTGCAAAAACAAAATCGATTCTATCTTGCTCGGTTCAATAGATATGGACACTTATCCCTTTTAGTCGGTTAACCCCATCCACTTTGACGTAGAAATTGAACCGTTAACGATAGAAACTTGGATCAGCTTGTGGATTAATATACACATATAAACCTACCATCTGCTGACATAAAATCGATTCTATCTTGCTTAGTTCAATAGATATGGACACTTATCCCTTTTAGTCGGTTAACCCCACCAAGTATGACGTAGAAATTGAACCGTTAGCGATAGAGCCTTGGATCAGCTTGTGGATTAATATACACATAAAAGGTACCATCTGCAAAAATAAAATCGATTCTATCTTGCTTAGTTCAATAGATATGGACACTTATCCCTTTTAGTCGGTTAATCCCAACCAGTATGACGTAGAAATTGAACCGTTAGCGATGGAACCTTGGATCAGCTTGTGGATTAATATACTCATAAAAACCTATCGTCTGCAAAAACAAAATCGATTCTATCTTGCTTGGTTCAATAGATATGGAAACTTATCCCTTTTAGTCGGTTAACCCCACCCACAATAGATATGGCACTTGTCCCTTTTAGTCGGTTAACCCCATCCACTTTGACGTAGAAATTGAACCGTTAACGATAGAACCTTGGATCAACTTGTGGATTAATATACACATAAAAACTATCATCTTCAACAACAAAATCGATTCTACCTTGCTTGGTTCAATAGATATGGATACTTATCCCTTTTAGTCGGTTAACCCCACCCACAATAGATATGGACAGTTATCCCTTTTAGTCGGTTAACCCCACCCACTTTGACGTAGAAATTGAACCGTTAACGATATAGCCTTGGATCAGCTTGTGGATTAATATACACATAAAAACCTATCATCTGCAAAAACAAAATCGATTCTATCTTGCTTGGTTCAATAGATATGAACACTTATTCCTTTTAGTCGGCTAACCCCACCCACTTTGACGTAGAAATTGAACCGTTAACGACAGAATCTTGGATCAGCTTGTGGATTAATATACACATAAAAACCTATCATCTGCAAAAACAAAATCGATTCTATCTTGCTTGGTTCAATAGATATGGACACTTATCCCTTTTAGTCGGTTAACCCTACCCACAATAGAAATGGGCACTTTTCCCATTTAGTCTGTTAACCCCATCCACTTTGACGTAGAAATTGAACCGCTAACGATAGAACCTTGGACCAACTTGTGGATTAATATACACATAAAAACTATCATCTTCAAAAACAAAATCGATTCTACCTTGCTTGGTTCAATAGATATGGATACTTATCCCTTTTAGTCGGTTAACCTCACCCATAATAGATATGGACAGTTATCTCTTTTAGTCGGTTAACCCCACCAACTTTGACGTAGAAATTGAACCGTTAACGATATAGCATTGGATCAACTTGTGGATTAATATACACATAAAAACCTATCATATGCAAAAGCAAAATCGATTCTATCTTGCTTGGTTCAATAGATATGGAAACTTATCCTTTTAGTCGGTTAACCCCACCCACAATAGATATGGACACTTATCCCTTTTAGTCGGTTACCCCACCCACTTTGACGTAGAAATTGAACCGTTAACGATAGAACTTTGGATCAGCTTGTGGATTAATATACACATATAAGCCTATCATCTGCAAAAACAAAATCGATTCTATCTTGCTTTGTTCAATAGATATGGACACTTATCACTTTTAGTCGGTTAACCCTACCCACAATAGATATGGACACTTTTCCCTTTTAGTCGGTTAACCCAATCCAGTCTGACGTAGAAATTGAACCTTTAACGATAGAACCTTGGATCAACTTGTGGATTAATATACACATAAAAGCTATCATCTTCAAAAACAAAATCGATTCTACTTTGCTTTGTTCAATAGATATGGATACTTATCCCTTTTAGTCGGTTAACCCCACCCACTTTGACATAGAAATTGAACCGTTAAAGATAGAGCCTTGGATCAGCTTGTGGATTAATATACACATAAAAACCTACCATCTGCAAAAATAAATTCGATTCTATCTTGCTTGGTTCAATAGATATGTATACTTATCCCTTTTAGTCGGTTAACCCCACTAACTATGACGTAGAAATTGAACCATTAAAGATAGAGCCATGGATCAGCTTGTGGATTAATATACACATAAAACCCTATCATCTTCGATTCTATCTTGCTTGGTTCAATAGATGTGGACACTTATCCCTTTTAGTCGGCTAACCCCACCCAGTATGACGTAGAAATTGAACCGTTAGCGATAGAGCCTTGGATCAGCTTGTGCATTAATGTACACATAAAAACCTACCATCTGCAAAAATAAAATCGATTCTATCTTGCTTAGTTCAATAGATATGGACACTTATCCCTTTTAGTCGGTTAACCCCATCCATTTTGACGTAGAAATTGAACCGTTAACGATAGAAACTTGGATCAGCTTGTGGATTAATATACACATAAAAACCTACCATCTGCAAAAATAAAATCGATTCTATCTTGCTTAGTTCAATAGATATGGACACTTATCCCTTTTAGTCGGTTAACCCCACCCAGTATGACGTAGAAATTGAACCGTTAGCGATAGAGCCTTGGATCAGCTTGTGCATTAATGTACACATAAAAAACTACCATCTGCAAAAATAAAATCGATTCTATCTTGCTTAGTTCAATAGATATGGACACTTATCCTTTTAGTTGGCTAACCCCACCCACTTTGACGTAGAAATTGAACCGTTGACGATAGAACCTTGTATCAGCTTGTGGATTAGTATACACATAAAAACCTATCATCTGCAAAAACAAAATCGATTCTATCTTGCTTGGTTCAATAGATATGGACACTTATCCCTTTTAGTCGGATAACCCCACCCACAATAGATATTGACACTTTTCCCTTTAAGTCGGTTAACCCCATCCACTTTGACGTAGAAATTGAACCGTTAACGATAGAACCTTGGATCAGCTTGTGGATTAATTTACACATAAAAACCTAAAATCTGCAAAAATAAAATCGATTCTATCTTGCTTGGTTCAATAGATATGGACACTTATCCCTTTTAGTCGGTTAACCCCACCCAGCATGACGTAGAAATTGAACCGTTAGCGATAGAACCTTGGATCAGCTTGTGAATTAATATACACATAAAGACCTACCATCTGCAAAAATAAATTCGATTCTATCTTGATTGGTTCAATAGATATGTATACTTATCCCTTTTAGTCGGTTAAATCCACCCACTATGACGTAGAAATTGAACCGTTAACGATAGAACCTTGGATCAGCTTGTGGATTAATATACATATAAAAACCTACCATCTGCAAAAATAAATTCGATTCTATCTTGCTTCGTTCAATAGATATGGACACTTATTCCTTTTAGTTGGCTAACCCCACCCACTTTGACGTAGAAATTGAACCGTTGACGATAGAACCTTGTATCAGCTTGTGGATTAATATACACATAAAAACCTATCATCTGCAAAAACAAAATCGATTCTATCTTGCTTGGTTCAATAGATATGGACACTTATCCCTTTTAGTCGGATAACCCCACCCACAATAGATATTGACATTTTTCCCTTTAAGTCGGTTAACCCCATCCACTTTGACGTAGAAATTGAACCGTTAACGATAGAACCTTGGATCAGCTTGTGGATTAATTTACACATAAAAGCCTATCGTCTGCAAAAACAAAATCGATTCTATCTTGCTTGGTTCAATAGATATGGACACTTATCCCTTTTAGTCGGTTAACCCCACCCAGAGTATGACGTACAAATTGAACCGTTAGCGATAGAACCTTGGATCAGCTCGTGGATTAATATACACATAAAAACCTACCATCTGCAAAAATAAAATCGATTCTATCTTGCGTAGTTCAATAGATATGGACACTTATCCCTTTTAGTCGATTAACCCCACCCAGTATGACGTAGAAATTGAACCGTTAGCGATAGAACCTGGATCTGCTTGTGGATTAATATACACATAAAAGCCTACCATCTGCAAAAACAAAATCGATTTCATCTTGCTTAGTTCAATAGATATGTACACTTATCCCTTTTAGTCGGTTAACCCCACCCAGTATGACGTAGAAATTGAACCGTTAGCGATAGAACCTTAGGTCAGCTTGTGGATTAATATACGCATAAAAACCTACCATCTGCAAAAATAAAATCGATTCTATCTTGCTTGGTTCAATAGATATGTATACTTATCCCTTTTAGTCGGTTAACCCCACTAACTATGACGTAGAAATTGAACCATTAAAGATAGAGCCTTGGATCAGCTTGTGGATTAATATACACATAAAACCCTATCATCTTCGATTCTATCTTGCTTGGTTCAATAGATGTGGACACTTATCCCTTTTAGTCGGCTAACCCCACCCACTTTGACATAGAAATTGAACCGTTAGCGAAAGAACCTTGGATCGGCTTATGGATTAATATACTCATAAAAACCTATCGTCTGCAAAAACAAAATCGATTCTATCTTGCTTGGTTCAATAGATATGGACACTTATCCCTTTTAGTCGGTTAACCCCACCCAGTATGACATAGAAATTGAACCGTTAGCGATAGAACCTTAGGTCAGCTTGTGGATTAATATACGCATAAAAAGCTACCATCTGCAAAAATAAAATCGATTCTATCTTGCTTGGTTCAATAGATATGTATACTTATCCCTTTTAGTCGGTTAACCCCACCCACTTTGACATAGAAATTGAACCGTTAAAGATAGAGCCTTGGATCAGCTTGTGGATTAATATACACATAAAAACCTACCATCTGCAAAAATAAATTCGATTCTATCTTGCTTGGTTCAATAGATATGTATACTTATCCCTTTTAGTCGGTTAACCCCACTAACTATGACGTAGAAATTGAACCATTAAAGATAGAGCCTTGGATCAGCTTGTGGATTAATATACACATAAAACCCTATCATCTTCGATTCTATCTTGCTTGGTTCAATAGATGTGGACACTTATCCCTTTTAGTCGGCTAACCCCACCCAGTATGACGTAGAAATTGAACCGTTAGCGACAGAGCCTTGGATCAGCTTGTGCATTAATATACACATAAAGACCTACCATCTGCAAAAATAAAATCGATTCTATCTTGCTTGGTTCAATAGATATGTATACTTATCCCTTTTAGTCGGTTAACCCCACTAACTATGACGTAGAAATTGAACCATTAAAGATAGAGCCTTGGATCAGCTTGTGGATTAATATACACATAAAACCCTATCATCTTCGATTCTATCTTGCTTGGTTCAATAGATGTGGACACTTATCCCTTTTAGTCGGCTAACCCCACCCAGTATGACGTAGAAATTGAACCGTTAGCGATAGAGCCTTGGATCAGCCTGTGGATTAATATACACATAAAAACCTACCATCTGCAAAAATAAATTCGATTCTATCTTGCTTGGTTCAATAGATATGTATACTTATCCCTTTTAGTCGATTAACCCCACCCAGTATGACGTAGAAATTGAACCGTTAGCGATAGAACCTGGATCTGCTTGTGGATTAATATACACATAAAAACCTACCATCTGCAAAAATAAATTCGATTCTATCTTGCTTGGTTCAATAGATATGTATACTTATCCCTTTTAGTCGGTTAACCCCACTAACTATGACGTAGAAATTGAACCATTAAAGATAGAGCCTTGGATCAGCTTGTGGATTAATATACACATAAAACCCTATCATCTTCGATTCTATCTTGCTTGGTTCAATAGATGTGGACACTTATCCCTTTTAGTCGGCTAACCCCACCCAGTATGACGTAGAAATTGAACCGTTAGCGATAGAGCCTTGGATCAGCTTGTGCATTAATATACACATAAAAACCCATCATCTGCAAAAACAAAATCGATTCTATCTTGCTTGGTTCAATAGATATGGACACTTATCCCTTTTAGTCGGTTAACCCCATCCACTTTGACGTAGAAATTGAACCGTTAACGATAGAAACTTGGGTCAGCTTGTGGATTAATACACACATAAAAACCTACCATCTGCAAAAATAAAATCGATTCTATCTTGCTTAGTTCAATAGATATGGACGCTTATCCCTCTTAGTCGGTTAACCCCACCCAGTATGACGTAGAAATTGAACCGTTAGCGATAGAGCCTTGGATCAGCCTGTGGATTAATGTACACATAAAAAACTACCATCTGCAAAAATAAAATCGATTATATCTTGCTTAGTTCAATAGATATGGACACTTATCCCTTTTAGTCGGTTAACCCAAACCAGTATGACCTAGAAATTGACCGTTAGCGATAGAACCTTGGATCAGCTTGTGGATTAATATACACATAAAACCTACCATCTGCAAAAATAAATTCGATTCTATCTTGATTGGTTCAATAGATATGTATACTTATCCCTTTTAGTCGGTTAACCCCACCCAGTATGACGTAGAAATTCAACCGTTAACGATAGAACCTTGTGTCAGCTTGTGGATTAATATACACATAAAACCCTACCATCTGCAAAAATAAAATCGATTCTATCTTGCTCGGTTCAATAGATATGGACACTTATCCCTTTTAGTCGGTTAACCCCACCCAGCATGACGTAGAAATTGAACCGTTAGCGATAGAACCTTGGATCAGCTTGTGGATTAATATACATATAAAACCCTACCATCTGCAAAAATAAAATCGATTCTATCTTGCTCGGTTCAATAGATATGGACACTTATCCCTTTTAGTCGGTTAACCCCACCCAGCATGACTTAGAAATTAAACCGTTAGCGATAGAACCTTGGATCAGCTTGTGGATTAATATACACATAAAGACCTACCATCTGCAAAAATAAATTCGATTCTATCTTGATTGGTTCAATAGATATGTATACTTATCCCTTTTAGTCGGTTAACCCCACCCAGTATGACGTAGAAATTGAACCGTTAGCGATAGAGCCTTGGATCAGATTGTGTATTAATATATACATAAAAAACTACCATCTGCAAAAATAAAATCGATTCTATCTTGCTTAGTTCAATAGATGTGGACACTTATCCCTTTTAGTCGGCTAACCCGACCCACTTTGACGTAGAAATTGAACCGTTAGCGACAGAACCTTGGATCAGCTTGTGGATTAATATACTCATAAAAACCTATCATCTGCAAAAACAAAATCGATTCTATCTTGCTTGGTTCAATAGATGTGGACACTTATCCCTTTTAGTCGGCTAACCCCACCCACTTTGACGTAGAAATTGAACCGTTAGCGATAGAACCTTGGATCAGCTTGTGGATTAATATACTCATAAAAGCCTATCGTCTGCAAAAACAAAATTGATTCTATCTTGCTTGGTTCAATAGATATGGACACTTATCCCTTTTAGTCGGTTAACCCCACCCAGTATGACGTAGAAATTGAACCGTTAGCGATAGAACCTTGGATCACCTTGTGGATTAATACACACATAAAACCCTACCATCTGCAAAAATAAAATCGATTCTATCTTGCTTAGTTTAATAGATATGGACACTTATCCCTTTTAGTCGGATAACCCCACCCAGTATGACGTAGAAATTGAACCTTTAGCGATAGAACCTGGATCAGCTTGTGGATTAATATACACATAAAAATCTACCATCTGCAAAAACGAAATGGATTCTATCTTGCTTAGTTCAATAGATATGGACACTTATCCCTTTTAGTCGGTTAACCCAACCCAGTATGACGTAGAAATTGAACCTTTAGCGATAGAACCTTAGATCAGCTTGTGGATTAATATACTCATAAAAACCTATCATCTGCAAAAACAAAATCGATTCTATCTTGCTTGGTTCAATAGATGTGGACACTTATCCCTTTTAGTCGGCTAACCCCACCCACTTTGACGTAGAAATTGAACCGTTAGCGATAGAACCTTGGATCAGCTTGTGGATTAATATACTCATAAAAGCCTATCGTCTGCAAAAACAAAATCGATTCTATCTTGCTTGGTTCAATAGATATGGACACTTATCGCTTTTAGTCGGTTAACCCCACCCAGTATGACGTAGAAATTGAACCGTTAGCGATAGAACCTTGTATCAGCTTGTGGATTAATATGCACATAAAAACCTATCATCTGCAAAAACAAAATCGATTCTATCTTGCTCGGTTCAATAGATATGGACACTTATCCCTTTTAGTCGGTTAACCCCATCCACTTTGACGTAGAAATTGAACCGTTAACGATAGAAACTTGGATCAGCTTGTGGATTAATATACACATATAAACCTACCATCTGCAGACATAAAATCGATTCTATCTTGCTTAGTTCAATAGATATGGACACTTATCCCTTTTAGTCGGTTAACCCCACCAAGTATGACGTAGAAATTGAACCGTTAGCGATAGAGCCTTGGATCAGCTTGAGGATTAATATACACATAAGAGCTACCATCTGCAAAAATAAAATCGATTCTATCTTGCTTAGTTCAATAGATATGGACACTTATCCCTTTTAGTCGGTTAATCCCAACCAGTATGACGTAGAAATTGAACCGTTAGCGATAGAACCTTGGATCAGCTTGTGGATTAATATACTCATAAAAACCTATCGTCTGCAAAAACAAAATCGATTCTATCTTGCTTGGTTCAATAGATATGGAAACTTGTCCCTTTTAGTCGGTTAACCCCACCCACAATAGATATGGCACTTGTCCCTTTTAGTCGGTTAACCCCATCCACTTTGACGTAGAAATTGAACCGTTAACGATAGAACCTTGGATCAACTTGTGGATTAATATACACATAAAAACTATCATCTTCAAAAACAAAATCGATTCTACCTTGCTTGGTTCAATAGATATGGATACTTATCCCTTTTAGTCGGTTAACCCCACCCACAATAGATATGGACAGTTATCCCTTTTAGTCGGTTAACCCCACCAACTTTGACGTAGAAATTGAACCGTTAACGATATAGCCTTGGATCAGCTTGTGGATTAATATACACATAAAAACCTATCATCTACAAAAACAAAATCGATTCTATCTTGCTTGGTTCAATAGATATGAACACTTATTCCTTTTAGTCGGCTAACCCCACCCACTTTGACGTAGAAATTGAACCGTTAACGACAGAATCTTGGATCAGCTTGTGGATTAATATACACATAAAAACCTATCAACTGCAAAAACAAAATCGATTCTATCTTGCTTGGTTCAATAGATATGGACAATTATCCCTTTTAGTCGGTTAACCCTACCCACAATAGAAATGGACACTTTTCCCTTTTAGTCTGTTAACCCCATCCACTTTGACGTAGAAATTGAACCGCTAACGATAGAACCTTGGATCAACTTGTGGATTAATATACACATAAAAACTATCATCTTCAAAAACAAAATCGATTCTACCTTGCTTGGTTCAATAGATATGGATACTTATCCCTTTTAGTCGGTTAACCTCACCCATAATAGATATGGACAGTTATCTCTTTTAGTCGGTTAACCCCACCAACTTTGACGTAGAAATTGAACCGCTAACGATATAGCATTGGATCAACTTGTGGATTAATATACACATAAAAACCTATCATATGCAAAAGCAAAATCGATTCTATCTTGCTTGGTTCAATAGATATGGAAACTTATCCTTTTAGTCGGTTAACCCCACCCACAATAGATATGGACACTTATCCCTTTTAGTCGGTTAACCCCACCCACTTTGACGTAGAAATTGAACCGTTAACGATAGAACTTTGGATCAGCTTGTGGATTAATATACACATAAAAACCTATCATCTGCAAAAACAAAATCGATTCTATCTTGCTTTGTTCAATAGATATGGACACTTATCACTTTTAGTCGGTTAACCCTACCCACAATAGATATGGACACTTTTCCCTTTTAGTCGGTTAACCCAATCCACTCTGACGTAGAAATTGAACCCTTAACGATAGAACCTTGGATCAACTTGTGGATTAATATACACATAAAAGCTATCATCTTCAAAAACAAAATCGATTCTACTTTGCTTTGTTCAATAGATATGGATACTTATCCCTTTTAGTCGGTTAACCCCACCCACTTTGACATAGAAATTGAACCGTTAAAGATAGAGCCTTGGATCAGCTTGTGGATTAATATACACATAAAAACCTACCATCTGCAAAAATAAATTCGTTTCTATCTTGCTTGGTTCAATAGATATGTATACTTATCCCTTTTAGTCGGTTAACCCCACTAACTATGACGTAGAAATTGAACCATTAAAGATAGAGCCTTGGATCAGCTTGTGGATTAATATACACATAAAACCCTATCATCTTCGATTCTATCTTGCTTGGTTCAATAGATGTGGACACTTATCCCTTTTAGTCGGCTAACCCCACCCAGTATGACGTAGAAATTGAACCGTTAGCGATAGAGCCTTGGATCAGCTTGTGCATTAATGTACACATAAAAACCTACCATCTGCAAAAATAAAATCGATTCTATCTTGCTTAGTTCAATAGATATGGACACTTATCCCTTTTGTCGGTTAACCCCATCCATTTTGACGTAGAAATTGAACTGTTAACGATAGAAACTTGGATCAGCTTGTGGATTAATATACACATAAAAACCTACCATCTGCAAAAATAAAATCGATTATATCTTGCTTGGTTCAATAGATATGGACACTTATCCCTTTTAGTCGGATAACCCCACCCACAATAGATATTGACACTTTTCCCTTTAAGTCGGTTAACCCCATCCACTTTGACGTAGAAATTGAACCGTTAACGATAGAACCTTGGATCAGCTTGTGGATTAATTTACACATAAAAGCCTATCGTCTGCAAAAACAAAATCGATTCTATCTTGCTTGGTTCAATAGATATGGACACTTATCCCTTTTAGTCGGTTAACCCCACCCAGCATGACGTAGAAATTGAACCGTTAGCGATAGAACCTATCATCAGCTTGTGAATTAATATACACATAAAGACCTACCATCTGCAAAAATAAATTCGATTCTATCTTGATTGGTTCAATAGATATGTATACTTATCCCTTTTAGTCGGTTAAATCCACCCACTATGACGTAGAAATTGAACCGTTAATGATAGAACCTTGGATCAGCTTGTGGATTAATATACATATAAAAACCTACCATCTGCAAAAATAAATTCGATTCTACCTTGCTTCGTTCAATAGATATGGACACTTATTCCTTTTAGTTGGCTAACCCCACCCACTTTGACGTAGAAATTGAACCGTTGACGATAGAACCTTGTATCAGCTTGTGGATTAATATACACATAAAAACCTATCATCTGCAAAAACAAAATCGATTCTATCTTGCTTGGTTCAATAGATATGGACACTTATCCCTTTTAGTCGGATAACCCCACCCACAATAGATATTGACACTTTTCCCTTTAAGTCGGTTAACCCCATCCACTTTGACGTAGAAATTGAACCGTTAACGATAGAACCTTGGATCAGCTTGTGGATTAATTTACACATAAAAGCCTATCGTCTGCAAAAACAAAATCGATTATATCTTGCTTGGTTCAATAGATATGGACACTTATCCCTTTTAGTCGGTTAACCCCACCCAGAGTATGACGTACAAATTGAACCGTTAGCGATAGAACCTTGGATCAACTCGTGGATTAATATACACATAAAAACCTACCATCTGCAAAAATAAAATCGATTCTATCTTGCGTAGTTCAATAGATATGGACACTTATCCCTTTTAGTCGATTAACCCCACCCAGTATGACGTAGAAATTGAACCGTTAGCGATAGAACCTGGATCTGCTTGTGGATTAATACACACATAAAAACCTACCATCTGCAAAAACAAAATCGATTTCATCTTGCTTAGTTCAATAGATATGTACACTTATCCCTTTTAGTCGGTTAACCCCACCCAGTATGACGTAGAAATTGAACCGTTAGCGATAGAACCCTAGATCAGCTTGTATATTAATATACTCATAAAAACCTATCATCTGCAAAAACAAAATCGATTCTATCTTGCTTGGTTCAATAGATGTGGACACTTATCCCTTTTAGTCGGCTAACCCCACCCACTTTGACATAGAAATTGAACCGTTAGCGAAAGAACCTTGGATCAGCTTATGGATTAATATACTCATAAAAACCTATCGTCCGCAAAAACAAAATCGATTCTATCTTGCTTGGTTCAATAGATATGGACACTTATCCCTTTTAGTCGGTTAACCCCACCCAGTATGACGTAGAAATTGAACCGTTAGCGATAGAACCTTAGGTCAGCTTGTGGATTAATATACGCATAAAAACCTACCATCTGCAAAAATAAAATCGATTCTATCTTGCTTGGTTCAATAGATATGTATACTTATCCCTTTTAGTCGGTTAACCCCACCCACTTTGACATAGAAATTGAACCGTTAAAGATAGAGCCTTGGATCAGCTTGTGGATTAATATACACATAAAAACCTACCATCTGCAAAAATAAATTCGATTCTATCTTGCTTGGTTCAATAGATATGTATACTTATCCCTTTTAGTCGGTTAACCCCACTAACTATGACGTAGAAATTGAACCATTAAAGATAGAGCCTAGATAAAACCCTATCATCTTCGATTCTATCTTGCTCGGTTCAATAGATGTGGACACTTATCCCTTTTAGTCGGCTAACCCCACCCAGTATGACGTAGAAATTGAACCGTTAGCGATAGAGCCTTGGATCAGCTTGTGCATTAATATACACATAAAAACTTATCATCTGCAAAAACAAAATCGATTCTATCTTGCTTGGTTCAATAGATATGGACACTTATCCCTTTTAGTCGGTTAACCCCATCCACTTTGACGTAGAAATTGAACCGTTAGCGATAGAGCCTTGGGTCAGCCTGTGGATTAATGTACACATAAAAAACTACCATCTGCAAAAATAAAATCGATTATATCTTGCTTAGTTCAATAGATATGGACACTTATCCCTCTTAGTTGGTTAACCCCACCCAGTATGACGTAGAAATTGAACCGTTAGCGATAGAGCCTTGGATCAGCTTGTGCATTTATATACACATAAAAACTTATCATCTGCAAAAACAAAATCGATTCTATCTTGCTTGGTTCAATAGATATGGACACTTATCCCTTTTAGTCGGTTAACCCCATCCACTTTGACGTAGAAATTGAACCGTTAACGATAGAACCTTGGATCAGCTTGTGGATTAATTTACACATAAAAGCCTATCGTCTGCAAAAACAAAATCGATTCTATCTTGCTTGGTTCAATAGATATGGACACTTATCCCTTTTAGTCGGTTAACCCCACCCAGCATGACGTAGAAATTGAACCGTTAGCGATAGAACCTATCATCAGCTTGTGAATTAATATACACATAAAGACCTACCATCTGCAAAAATAAATTCGATTCTATCTTGATTGGTTCAATAGATATGTATACTTATCCCTTTTAGTCGGTTAAATCCACCCACTATGACGTAGAAATTGAACCGTTAATGATAGAACCTTGGATCAGCTTGTGGATTAATATACATATAAAAACCTACCATCTGCAAAAATAAATTCGATTCTACCTTGCTTCGTTCAATAGATATGGACACTTATTCCTTTTAGTTGGCTAACCCCACCCACTTTGACGTAGAAATTGAACCGTTGACGATAGAACCTTGTATCAGCTTGTGGATTAATATACACATAAAAACCTATCATCTGCAAAAACAAAATCGATTCTATCTTGCTTGGTTCAATAGATATGGACACTTATCCCTTTTAGTCGGATAACCCCACCCACAATAGATATTGACACTTTTCCCTTTAAGTCGGTTAACCCCATCCACTTTGACGTAGAAATTGAACCGTTAACGATAGAACCTTGGATCAGCTTGTGGATTAATTTACACATAAAAGCCTATCGTCTGCAAAAACAAAATCGATTATATCTTGCTTGGTTCAATAGATATGGACACTTATCCCTTTTAGTCGGTTAACCCCACCCAGAGTATGACGTACAAATTGAACCGTTAGCGATAGAACCTTGGATCAACTCGTGGATTAATATACACATAAAAACCTACCATCTGCAAAAATAAAATCGATTCTATCTTGCGTAGTTCAATAGATATGGACACTTATCCCTTTTAGTCGATTAACCCCACCCAGTATGACGTAGAAATTGAACCGTTAGCGATAGAACCTGGATCTGCTTGTGGATTAATACACACATAAAAACCTACCATCTGCAAAAACAAAATCGATTTCATCTTGCTTAGTTCAATAGATATGTACACTTATCCCTTTTAGTCGGTTAACCCCACCCAGTATGACGTAGAAATTGAACCGTTAGCGATAGAACCCTAGATCAGCTTGTATATTAATATACTCATAAAAACCTATCATCTGCAAAAACAAAATCGATTCTATCTTGCTTGGTTCAATAGATGTGGACACTTATCCCTTTTAGTCGGCTAACCCCACCCACTTTGACATAGAAATTGAACCGTTAGCGAAAGAACCTTGGATCAGCTTATGGATTAATATACTCATAAAAACCTATCGTCCGCAAAAACAAAATCGATTCTATCTTGCTTGGTTCAATAGATATGGACACTTATCCCTTTTAGTCGGTTAACCCCACCCAGTATGACGTAGAAATTGAACCGTTAGCGATAGAACCTTAGGTCAGCTTGTGGATTAATATACGCATAAAAACCTACCATCTGCAAAAATAAAATCGATTCTATCTTGCTTGGTTCAATAGATATGGACACTTATCCCTTTTAGTCGGTTAACACAACCCACTCTGACGTAGAAATTGAACCACTAAAGATAGGGCCTTTGATCAGCTTGTGGATTAATGTACACATAAAAACCTACCATTTGCAAAAACAAAATCGATTCTATCTTGCTTGGTTCAATAGATGTGGACACTTATCCCTTTTAGTCGGCTAACCCCACCCACTTTGACGTAGAAATTGAACCGTTAGCGATAGAACCTTGGATCAGCTTTTGGATTAATATACTCATAAAAAGCTATCGTCTGCAAAAACAAAATCGATTCTATCTTGCTTGGTTCAATAGATATGGACACTTATCCCTTTTAGTCGGTTAACCCCACCCAGTATGACGTAGAAATTGAACCGTTAGCGATAGAACCTTAGATCAGCTTGTGGATTAATATACACCTAAAAACCTATCATCTGCAATAACAAAATCGATTCTATCTTGCTTGGTTCAATAGATATGGACACTTATCCCTTTTAGTCGGTTAACCCCATCCACTTTGACGTAGAAATTGAGCCGTTAACGATAGAAACATGGATCAGCTTGTGGATTAATATACACATAAAAACCTACCATCTGCAAAAATAAAATCGATTCTATCTTGCTTAGTTCAATAGATATGGACACTTATCCCTTTTAGTCGGTTAACCCCACCCAGTATGACGTAGAAATTGAACCGTTAGCGATAGAGCCTTGGATCAGCTTGTGGATTAATATACACATAAAAACCTACCATCTGCAAAAATAAAATCGATTCTATCTTGCTTGGTTCAATAGATATGGACACTTATCCCTTTTAGTCGGTTAACCCCATCCACTTTGACGTAGAAATTGAGCCGTTAACGATAGAAACATGGATCAGCTTGTGGATTAATACACACATAAAAACCTACCATCTGCAAAAATAAAATCGATTCTATCTTGCTTAGTTCAATAGATATGGACACTTATCCCTTTTAGTCGGTTAACCCCACCCAGTATGACGTAGAAATTGAACCGTTAGCGATAGAACCTTAGATCAGCTTGTGGATTAATATACACCTAAAAACCTATCATCTGCAAAAATAAAATCGATTCTATCTTGCTTAGTTCAATAGATATGGACACTTATCCCTTTTAGTCGGTTAACCCCACCCAGTATGACGTAGAAATTGAACCGTTAGCGATAGAACCTTAGATCAGCTTGTGGATTAATATACACCTAAAAACCTATCATCTGCAAAAACAAAATCGATTCTATCTTGCTTGGTTCAATAGATATGGACACTTATCCCTTTTAGTCGGTTAACCCCATCCACTTTGACGTAGAAATTGAGCCGTTAACGATAGAAACATGGATCAGCTTGTGGATTAATATACACATAAAAACCTACCATCTGCAAAAATAAAATCTATTCTATCTTGCTTAGTTCAATAGATATGGACACTTATCCCTTTTAGTCGGTTAACCCCACCCAGTATGACGTAGAAATTGAACCGTTAGCGATAGAGCCTTGGATCAGCTTGTGGATTAATATACACATAAAAACCTACCATCTGCAAAAATAAAATCGATTCTATCTTGCTTGGTTCAATAGATATGGACACTTATCCCTTTTAGTCGGTTAACACAACCCACTATGACGTAGAAATTGAACCACTAAAGATAGAGCCTTTGATCAGCTTGTGGATTAATGTACACATAAAAACCTACCATTTGCAAAAACAAAATCGATTCTATCTTGCTTTTTCAATAGATGCGGACACTTATCCCTTTTAGTCGGCTAACCCCTCCCACTTTGACGTAGAAATTGAACCGTTAGCGATAGAACCTTGGATCAGCTTTTGGATTAATATACTCATAAAAACCTATCGTCTGCAAAAACAAAATCGATTCTATCTTGCTTGGTTCAATAGATATGGACACTTATCCCTTTTAGTCGGTTAACCCCACCCAGTATGACGTAGAAATTGAACCGTTAGCGATAGAACCTTAGATCAGCTTGTGGATTAATATACACCTAAAAACCTATCATCTGCAAAAACAAAATCGATTCTATCTTGCTTGGTTCAATAGATATGGACACTTATCCCTTTTAGTCGGTTAACCCCATCCACTTTGACGTAGAAATTGAGCCGTTAACGATAGAAACATGGATCAGCTTGTGGATTAATATACACATAAAAACCTACCATCTGCAAAAATAAAATCGATTCTATCTTGCTTAGTTCAATAGATATGGACACTTATCCCTTTTAGTCGGTTAACCCCACCCAGTATGACGTAGAAATTGAACCGTTAGCGATAGAGCCTTGGATCAGCTTGTGGATTAATATACACATAAAAACCTACCATCTGCAAAAATAAAATCGATTCTATCTTGCTCAGTTCAATAGATATGGACACTTATCCCTTTTAGTCGGTTAACCCCAACCAGTATGACGTAGAAATTGAACCGTTAGCGATAGAACCTTGGATCAGCTTTTGGATTAATATACTCATAAAAACCTATCGTCTGCAAAAACAAAATCGATTCTATCTTGCTTGGTTCAATAGATATGGACACTTATCCCTTTTAGTCGGTTAACACAACCCACTATGACGTAGAAATTGAACCACTAAAGATAGAGCCTTGGATCAGCTTGTGGATTAATGTACACATAAAAACCTACCATTTGCAAAAACAAAATCGATTCTATCTTGCTTGGTTCAATAGATATGGAAACTTATCCCTTTTAGTCGGCTAACCCCACCCACCTTGACGTAGAAATTCAACCGTTAACGATAGAACCTTGTATCAGCTTGTGGATTAATATACACATAAAAACCTACCATCTGCAAAAATAAAATCGATTCTATCTTGCTTGGTTCAATAGATATGGACACTTATCCCTTTTAGTCGGTTAACCCCACCCAGCATGACGTAGAAATTGAAGCGTTAGCGATAGAGCCTTGGATCAGCTTGCGGATTAATATACACATAACAGCCTATCGTCTGCAAAAATAAATTCGATTCTGTCTTGCTTGGTTCAATATATATGTATACTTATCCCTTTTAGTCGGTTAACACAACCCACTATGACGTAGAAATTGAACCACTAAAGATAGAGCCTTGGATCAGCCTGTGGATTAATGTACACATAAAAACCTACCATTTGCAAAAACAAAATCGATTATATCTTGCTTGGTTCAATAGATATGGACACTTATCCCTTTTAGTCGGTTAACCCCACCCAGCAGGACGTAGAAATTGAACCGTTAGCGATAGAACCTTGGATCAGCTTTTGGATTAATATACTCATAAAAACCTATCGTCTGCAAAAACAAAATCGATTCTATCTTGTTTGGTTCAATAGATATGGACACTTATCCCTTTTAGTCGGTTAACCCTACCCACAATAGATATGGACACTTATCCCTTTTAGTCGGTTAACCCTACCCACAATAGATATGGACACTTATCCCTATTAGTCGGTTAACCCCACCCACTATGACGTAGAAATTGAACCGTTAACGATAAAACCTTGGATCACCTTGTGGATTAATATACACATAAAAACCTATCATCTGCAAAAATAAATTCGATTCTATCTTGCTTGGTTCAATAGATATGTATACTTACCCCTTTTAGTCGGTTAACCAAACCCACTATGACGTAGAAATTGAACCATTTAAGATAGAACCTTGGATCAGCTTGTGGATTAATATACACATAAAAACCTATCATCTGCAAAAACAAAATCGATTCTATCTTACTTGGTTCAACAGATATGGACACTTATCACTTTTAGTCGGTTAACCCTACCCACAATAGATATGGACACTTTTCCCTTTTAGTCGGTTAACCCCAATCACTTTGACGTAGAAATTGAGCCGTTAACGATAGAACCTTGGATCAACTTGTGGATTAATATACACATAAAAACTATGATCTTCAAGAACAAAATCGATTCTATTTTGCTTGGTTCAATAGATATGGATAATTATCCCTTTTAGTCGGTTAACCCCACCCACTTTGACATAGAAATTGAACCGTTAAAGATAGAGCTTTGGATTAGCTTGTGGATTAATACACACATAAAAACCTACCATCTGCAAAAATCAATTCCATTCTGTCTTCCTTGGTTTAATAGATATGTATACTTATCCCTTTTAGTCGGTTAACCCCACCCACTATGACGTAGAAATTGAACCATTAAAGGTAGAGCCTTGGATCAGCTTGTTGATTAATATACGCATAAAACCCTATCACCTGCAAAAACAAAATCGATTCTATCTTGCTTGGTTCAATAGATATGGACACTTATCCCTTTTAGTCGGTTAACCCCACCCACTATGACGTAGAAATTGAACCATTAAAGATAGAGCTTGGATCAGCTTGTGGATTAATATACACATAAAACCCTATCAACAAAATCGATTCTATCTTGCTTGGTTCAATAGATATGGACACGTATCCCTTTTAGTCGGTTAACCCCACCCAGCATGACGTAGAAATTGAACCGTTAGCGATAGAACCTTGGATCAGCTTGTGGATTAATATACACATAAAAACCTATCATCTGCAAAAACAAAATCGATTCTATCTTGCTTGGTTCAATAGATATGGACACTTATCCCTTTTAGTCGGTTAACCCCACCCACAATAGATATTGACACTTTCCCTTTTAGTCGGTTAACCCCATCCACTTTGACGTAGAAATTGAACCGTTAACGACAGAACCTTGTATCAGCTTGTGGATTAATATACGCATAAAAACCTATCATCTTCAAAAATAAAATCGATTCTATCTTGCTTAGTTCAATAGATATGGACACGTATCCCTTTTAGTCGGTTAACCCCACCCAGCATGACGTAGAAATTGAAACGTTAACGACAGAACCTTGTATCAGCTTGTGGATTAATATACGCATAAAAACCTATCATCTTCAAAAATAAAATCGATTCTATCTTGCTTAGTTCAATAGATATGGACACGTATCCCTTTTAGTCGGTTAACCCCACCCAGCATGACGTAGAAATTGAACCGTTAGCGATAGAACCTTGGATCAGCTTGTGGATTAATATACACATAAAAACCTATCATCTGCAAAAACAAAATCGATTCTATCTTGCTTGGTTCAATAGATATGGACACTTATCCCTTTTAGTCGGTTAACCCCACCCACAATAGATATTGACACTTTCCCTTTTAGTCGGTTAACCCCATCCACTTTGACGTAGAAATTGAACCGTTAACGATAGAACCTTGGATCAGCTTGTGGATTAATATACAAATAAAAAACTACCATCTGCAAAAATAAAATCGATTCTACCTTGCTTAGTTCAATAGATATGGACACTTATCCCTTTTAGTCGGTTAACCCCACCCAGTATGACGTAGAAATTGAACCGTTAGCGATAGAGCCTTGGATCAGCTTGTGGATTAATATACACATAAAAAACTACCATCTGCAAAAATAAATAAGATTCTATCTTGCTTATTTCAATAGATATGGACACTTATCCCTTTTAGTCGGTTAACCCCACCCACTATGACGTAGAAATTCAACCGTTAACGATAGAACCTTGTGTCAGCTTGTGGATTAATATACACATAAAACCCTATCGTCTGCAAAAACAAAATCGATTCTATCTTGCTTGGTTCAATAGATATGGACACTTATCCCTTTTAGTCGGTTAACCCCACCCAGTATGACGTAGAAATTGAACTGTTAGCGATAGAACCTTAGGTCAGCTTGTGGATTAATATACACCTAAAAACCTATCATCTGCAAAAACAAAATTGATTCTATCTTGCTTGGTTCTATAGATAGATATGGACACTTATCCCTTTTAGTCGGTTAACCCCATCCACTTTGACGTAGAAATTGAGCCGTTAACGATAGAAAGTGTGAGCGCGGCTTAGTTTTTGAAAACCTTTTCTGATAGAAATATTCATAGGTGTGTCCTAAATCAGAAAGGTAGGTAGTTAGCTTCATTGGCCGTCATATGGTTAAAGTTACAAAACATAATCGAGTGGCAACACCTGTGGCAAACGGTCTAACTGCGTGCATGATGGGTTTGAGAAAGGAGGAGATATAGACGAGAGCACGATCGATTTCCGCCAAATTGATCTCGTTCTTTCTGGTTGGAGATATGAAGCTGTAAAGACGTTCTCGTGAGTTAATTTTTTTATTGTCCACGGTGCATGGTCACCAAGTAACGCGGTCATTGGTAAACGAAAAAAAAATAAGTCTTAAGAAAAAAATTTTAATAAAACGGAAAAAAAAAAATAATAAACCGCGGCTATTAAAAGTAATAATTAATCCCTAGTGCTGGAAAGGAGTTCCTCGGCGTTCCTGAAGCAGCGAAATGGACAAATTTCATCAGTCTACGGACAGAACCACGTGCCACCCAAGAGTTCCCTCAGGTTTTAGTTGTTTGGGCGATTTTAAGACTAGCTTACAAACTAATTTAATGTGAACCTAAAACTAAAAGGCTAATTTAAATTTAACTTAAACTACCCTAAAAGTTGTCTTAACATTACCTTAATGTTACCTAAAAACCTATATTGATATAAGTGTACAGAAAAGAAAATGAAAATGTGGAAAAACCACAACAGCAACAGAAAAAAAGCGGAAACAATTAAAAATTTAATATAATTTTTCATTAAAAGTTTACAATTATCGAAACAAAAACACTTTAACTTATTTTCCGCTATGAAAGTGAATATATTCCTCGGCATCTAAACATGTGCACAAATGCATATAAGTATATATATACATGGGTATAGAAGAAAAAAAAAATAAAAAATAAAATGGAAATTTGACTAAATTAACTTAAGCGAACGAAAGCAAGGGGCATAGGAGTAAAAATACAATAAAGTTTCTTATATAAAATTCGTAATATTGGGTCTTAAAACCAAATACCTATACATTACTATAAAATATTGCTATTTCAAGGTGATTTCATAAGACGCTCCTTATCAAAAAGAGGTAACTCAGTTTTTTTAAAATCCACCATAAAATGATTATTTGGCAACGTCTAAATCTGTAAAGTAAAGTTAGGAGCAATTAACAAGACAAATGTATTTAATATAAAGTTGTTTCTTCTTTCACATCCAAAGTAATTTTGTGTTGATTTCTCAAAAGGGGTTATCTTGCAATATACTCCCTAATTATGTTTATGAGTAAATTACGTTTAAAATTAAACAAGAAACCCTAATTTGGTAGCGCCATGCTTTCCACTAGCAAAGCGAATTGTAGGTATTTTAGTTTTTAATCAACGATTGGTGGGTTCCTTGTAAAAAGATAGAACTTAAAAACAATGTAACTGATAGCAATAATAAAGAAAATATAAAAGAAAATATATATACATATATATATATATATACCTACTTAATTAAATGAGAATTAACTAATGAAAGCTTAGACCTGTTCAAAAAAAAAAAAGAGAAAAAAAAAAAAACCCCCCATGAGATAGGGTATTGTCATTTTCTGGTTGCAACGAGAATTTACGCATATACATATATGTGATTAGTAAAAGAAACGCGCAAAATTCTAATAAGAATTCAAAGTAAAGTTAAAACTTGTGAGAGAAGAGAGAATTTACCTATTCATTTATCTAGCAACGGAACTCACGGGCGCCTGCTGACAACGTTGGAGATCATGGTAAGTACTCTTTAACTGATTCTCTCTTAATTTTGCTTTTCATTTACAATGCGTTTGTGGAAATAGAGTCGCGTATGTGAGGGAAGTAAAGTAAAGAAACTTAAGTTTTTGCACATACATAAGAGAGTGCTCGCGATACTCTCCTTCTATTTTATAACTATCGGCATAGTTATAACTATTGTCGTTGCCACTACTAAAGTTTTTTTTTCTCTTTGAGGTATTTTTTTTTCTTTCTTCGATTCCAATTAGAATTACATACATACATTATAACATATTCATTAGTTCTGTTTCTGTTTAAAATTGTAAATTAGGAATGAAGGCATAGCGTAATGCGTATGTATATAACTTAATTTATAAATGTTGATAAATATCCCGAATGTATTAGGGATGCTCGAAAATGTCAATTTAAAACCTCTGAAATATTGTTCAACGATTTGACTAAATTAAAGCAACATCTATATACGTACATATAAAACTTGAATAAATATGTAATTGAATTATAACATTTTAAAATGAATCGGTGCTAATTTTTTTATTTAAAAGGGATGTGAGGTGACCTAGGTCTTCTTTAGGTATGGTTGGGTTTAGGGATTAACGTCAAAAAAAAAATATTTCTCATGGTTGGGTAGGAGGAGAGAAAGGAAGCGGCTTTATTGCTTCCCGGGTTCGATCGGCTGCATCACCGGTTTATTCCGTTTCCGGTTGTCTGTCTTATCTTTAGGGATTTTCGGGGTTAAAGTGTTTAGATTTTTTTGCCTGGTTCTATTCAAATATGTGCATGAATTTCTTTTGTGTGTTAGGTTGACCCCTGTACACATGTGACAAGCAAGGACCACCCCAACCCGGCGAGCTCAGACCTGGTTTTAGCTAGCATGCACGCTTCGTCACGTACAGGACCTCGTCAGAGGTAGCTTAGTCTGGTTAACTCCATCACAAAAATGGCGTCCAAGTGTGGGGCCCTTAAGAGGTTTAGCTCTTGAGGTCCTTTATAAAATTTGTATTTTTTTTGGAAATTTGCTCTTGATTTGGAACTTAGTATCAACGATAGCCTTGGCCTATTTACTAACCAATTAAGAAGAATTTCTAGTTTTCAGTTGATTGGAGGTGTTTGGAATTTGGAAGAGTTAACTTAAATTAGTTAATCTAACCTTTCGCAATCTAATCGAATTATTATAAACATATATTTTCTTTTAATTTTGATGTCATGACTTGGAATTGGGGCAACTGGGGTTTCACCGGTTCCGTAACCAGTCAAGCAACAAACTAATGTCGAGGGGGGGTAAAATAAATTCATATAACGTGGAAATATCAGTCAAACACTGCTTTGAGTGTTGATACCGGTTATAAAGAATTTATTTTAATTCAATTTAATAGTTAATTTAAACGGGAATGCTAGATCGAACCAATATTTTCTACGGACGAAGGCTTAACTAGAATCACTCTCACATCCCTTTTTATTCAGATGCGGAAAGCTACTTAGTACAACAATTTATATTTCATTCTTTTACATTAAATTTGCAAAGAGCAGGGTGTAAAATTTAGAGAAAAAAAAAAAAAATTTTTTTTTGATTAGTTGATTTTTTTTGGTTAGAAAATAATAATGGCAGTTCGGCATAGCTCTGATGATTTAGTGAACTTAAATGGTCAGTATGGAATATGTACCATTTGTAACGAGGAAATCTCCGACGAGAATGGTTGCATGACTCCTTGCCAACATATATTCCATCGAGCTTGCATAACTAGGTGGTTGACTGAAAATAATGCTTGTCCTTTATGTAGGCGCTCGTGTGAAACCGAATCTTTAAAAAGTTTCAACGAGCAAGATCCAACAACAAGTTTAGATGCTTCTACTAGTCAAGGTGCAATACCAAGACGAGAGGGTCCGTTGACAAGGTCTAGGGGTAACGAATTGTCTTCAAATACTCGTATACCGAACCAGGGGAATTGGCGTGGTAGGAATCGTGGAAATCATACACGAAGTCCGCAAACCTCAGGTCAGGGTGTTAATCAAAGGCATATGCGGAGTATGTTAGAAGAGTCCTTCAGGGAATACGAAGAACGTGCATCTAGACAAATACGAGAGGAGATCAGTAGGGCAGTAGCAGATTCTCTTGGAAGTAACTTGAGTAACCTGAATTTGAACGCGTCGCGTCCCGGTACTGAAAACCATCGAGTAGTAGTTGAAAATGGGTTACCTTCTGTTCACGAAAATCGCGAGAACGTGAATGCTGTACGTTTTCGTTCTAATGGGGATACTCTTCCAGTATCTGTAGCTGCGAAGATAGTTTCCGGTTGGAAACTATCATTTGACGGGTCGCTCGATAGCATTACGGTAGATGAGTTTATATATAGGGTTAACGCTTTAACTCGGTCTACTCTTCGTGGGGATTTCAATATATTATGTCAAAACATTCATGTGCTGTTTGAAGGCAAGGCCAAACGCTGGTTCTGGCGTTATCATCGTTCAGCAAACGCACTTGATTGGGCAGACATATGCGATGACATGCGTAGATACTTCAAAGATTTTAGAACAGATTTCGATATATTAGAGACTATTCGTAATAGGAAGCAGAAAAGTGGGGAATCGTTTGAGACCTATCTCGATTCGATTATGAATATAGCAGACGGATTGCGTAGACCTTTAACTGAACACGAGATGGTTGAAACTATTATACGGAATTTACAACCTGACATTCGTTTAGAGCTTTTGCATCTGGATATTCGCACTATATCCGAGCTGCGAAGATCCTGTCGACGACGCGAAAATCTTTTCGCTGAGATGCAAGGAAAATCTCAACAAACGAGGCCGTTTTATGGGCAACGAAGGCAGGTAGCAGAGGTGGAAGAAGTTGAATTAGAAGAAGTTTCTGCTCTCGATAGCAACCATGTTCCCAATTCAGTGGAACCCAGAAAGTGTTGGAACTGTGACGAACTTGGACACGACTATAAAAAGTGTATCAAACCTAGGCGCGTTTTCTGTTACGGCTGCGGGCTGATCGCGTTCTTCTTACCGAATTGTCCTAAATGTAACAGTTCGGAAAACAGAGTGAGGGATGTCGGCAACAGGAGCAGACATCCCAACTGACAATCGGGTGCCGAGAATCGAACATTCCTGTAACCATCCTTAAAAATGATAGACAAGTTTCCAGACCTATTCCACCGTTGTTCCCGATTAAACCACTCCATCAAAGACTTTTAGCTTACCGACAAACACGAGAAGAGATCTTTAAACGTACTCGATCTGCGGAGAGAGCACGTAAGTTTTGGTCGACAATAAAGTCGAAACAAAAGAGTTTAAGTTCCATTTCTCAAATCTTCCAACAAGCAAATGATCTTAGACCATATGCTTCAGTAACTATTTTTAATAAAACCTACCTTGGATTGCTTGATTCAGGAGCGTCAGTTAGTTGTATCGGTGCTGATTTAGCAACTGAGCTATTAGCTGAAGACAAAGGCGTTAAAAGGATACGGTCATGTGTTCGAACAGCAGACGGTTCTAGACAAGATGTGGCGGGTATAATAAAACTCAACGTGACGTACAAGTCTGAGTCACATCTGATCGAATTTTATTTAATCCCTTCTCTGGTTCAAAATCTATATCTTGGAATAGACTTTTGGAAGGCATTTAAGATCGCAGTAAATGTTATTAGCGAAGTTAGTATAGGTGGATCAGTTCCCAATAGACACGCTTTAAATTGCCAACAGGAATCTATCCTTAACTCTGCTATAGCATGTTTTCCAAGTTTTGAAGTACACGGTCTCGGCAAAACCTCACTGGTGGAGCATGCCATCGATGTTGGTGAATCTAAACCCGTCAAGCAACGGCATTTTCCGATTTCGCCTGCAGTAGAGAAACTGATGTGCGACGAAATCGACCGTATGCTATCGCTTGGGGTTATAGAGGAGTCCAATAGTCCGTGGTCTTCACCAGTGGTTTTAGTCCGTAAACCTGGAAAGGTGCGACTTTGCTTAGACAGTAGAAAGCTTAATGCTCTTACAGTGAAAGACGCGTATCCTCTGCCACACATCGAGGGTATATTGTCCAGGCTACCACGAGCGGAATTCATTTCTAGTCTGGACCTGAAAGATGCCTTCTGGCAGATCCCTCTAGAAATGAATTCTCGCGAAAAAACGGCTTTCACAGTGCCAAATCGACCACTATACCAATACACTGTGATGCCGTTCGGCCTGTGCAATGCACCCCAAACGATGTGTAGGTTGATGGATCGCGTTATCCCATACAATCTTAAAGAGAATGTTTTCGTTTACTTAGACGATCTGCTTCTGCTGTCCGAGAGTTTCGAAGATCACATTAAGTTACTTAGAGAGGTTGCCGTTCACATCCGCAAAGCTGGTCTTACGATAAATATCGCAAAAAGCAAGTTTTGCTTAAACGAGGTGCGCTACCTAGGCTACGTTGTTGGGAAAGGAACACTAAAGACAGACATTGAAAAGGTATCAGCTATAGCAGACTACCCGGTACCAAAAACTGTGAAGCAACTTCGCAGATTTTTGGGCATGGTAGGCTGGTATAGAAGGTTCATTCGCAATTTTGCTGAGGTAACGCATTCCTTGACCGAACTGCTGAAAAAGGCAAAGACTTTTACCTGGTCAGACGAAGCGCAACGGTCTTTTGACGACATTAGAGACAAGCTTACCACTGCACCTTTCTTAGCCAATCCTAACTTTAAAAAACCGTTCATTATTCAATGCGACGCTAGCGATCATGGCGTGGGTGCCGTCCTAGCGCAAGAGAATGATGAAGGCGTAGAGGTACCCATTGCGTATATGTCACAAAAGTTAAATAAGGCTCAACAAAATTATTCCGTGACTGAACGTGAGTGTTTGGCGGCAGTACTGGCTATTAAAAAGTTCCGAGCGTATGTGGAAGGGCAACAATTTACAGTAATAACTGATCATGCGAGTTTGCGCTGGTTGATGAACCAAACCGACTTAAGTGGACGTTTGGCCAGGTGGGCGTTAAAGTTTCAGGGGTTTGATTTCACTATTGAGCACAGGAAAGGCAGTGCTAATGTTGTACCCGACGCTCTTTCACGCGTTCACTGCGAGGATGAGATAGTTGCGGCCATTGAGATAGATTATGCACCAGACATCGATCTAGCTTCAGAAGCGTTTGATGAACCAGAGTATGTTGAACTGAAGGTGAAATTGTTAGAGAATTCAGAAAAGTATCCCGACTTCAAAATCTCAGATAAATTCATTTATCATCGTACTGAGTTCTATTCCGGCGATTCGGTTGAGGAGAATGCTACATGGAAATTGGTTGTTCCGAAATCTCTTCGAACAGAGGTTTTGAAGCAGGCGCATGACATTCCCACTAGCGCACATGGAGGTGTAACTAAAACGGTAGAAAGGGTGCGTCGTTACTTCTATTGGCCCGGTTTATACCGATCAGTAAAAGAATATGTGAACAACTGTCAGGTGTGTAAAATGACTAAGTACCCTACCAAGGTTTTACGTCCACCAATGGGAAAGATTAAACCCGTAGAACGGATATTTCAACGCCTATATGTTGATATAATCGGTCCCTTTCCCAGATCGAAAAATGGATTTATAGGTATTCTGGTTGTTTTGGATCACCTATCTAAATTCAGTTTCCTGTGCCCCTTAAAGAAGTTCACGACAAGTGCAATTGTAAGGTTTATGAAGGAGCAAGTCTTTGATGTGTTTGGTGTACCGGAATTTGTGGTAAGCGACAATGGTAGTCAGTTTCGGTCGAAGGAGTTCGATGCGTTTTTGACAAAGTGTGGGGCCAAGCATACGCTGACTGCGGTGTATTCGCCTCAGAGCAACGCTTCAGAGCGCTTGAATCGCTCCATAAATGCGGCCTTGAGGGCGTACATACAAAGCGATCAGCGAGAATGGGACTGCCACCTTAGCAGCATAAATGCGGCACTTCGGAACTCCTTCCACCAATCGATAGGTTATAGTCCTTATTTTGTTTTATTTGGTCAACATATGGTGATGCACGGCGATTCTTATGAACTTTTGAAAAATATTGAAATGACCACTGAGGGCATAGCAGAAACCAATCAAACACGTACCGACAAAGTTTTGAATATTCGAGATATTGTTAGGCAAAACCTGAAAAGAGCACATGATCGCAATGAATATCATTATAACCTACGGTCACGGGAAATAACATACGAATCAGGGCAAGAGATTTTACGTAGGAACTTTGCACAAAGCAATATGGCGAAGCAATTTAATTCAAAGCTTTCGAAAACATTTCTCAGGGCTAGGGTTCGAGAAAAGCTGGGTTCGTCATACTATGTTTTGGAAGACTTAGACGGGAAGATCTTAGGTACATATCATGCGAAGGATATGCAGCCATGCTAATTTACCGCCCTTTTCAGCTCCCGTGCAAAATATATGCTCCACATAGTTTACCCGGAACCTGATTTGTGAGCGCGGCTTAGTTTTTGAAAACCTTTTCTGATAGAAATATTCATAGGTGTGTCCTAAATCAGAAAGGTAGGTAGTTAGCTTCATTGGCCGTCATATGGTTAAAGTTACAAAACATAATCGAGTGGCAACACCTGTGGCAAACGGTCTAACTGCGTGCATGATGGGTTTGAGAAAGGAGGAGATATAGACGAGAGCACGATCGATTTCCGCCAAATTGATCTCGTTCTTTCTGGTTGGAGATATGAAGCTGTAAAGACGTTCTCGTGAGTTAATTTTTTTATTGTCCACGGTGCATGGTCACCAAGTAACGCGGTCATTGGTAAACGAAAAAAAAATAAGTCTTAAGAAAAAAATTTTAATAAAACGGAAAAAAAAAAATAATAAACCGCGGCTATTAAAAGTAATAATTAATCCCTAGTGCTGGAAAGGAGTTCCTCGGCGTTCCTGAAGCAGCGAAATGGACAAATTTCATCAGTCTACGGACAGAACCACGTGCCACCCAAGAGTTCCCTCAGGTTTTAGTTGTTTGGGCGATTTTAAGACTAGCTTACAAACTAATTTAATGTGAACCTAAAACTAAAAGGCTAATTTAAATTTAACTTAAACTACCCTAAAAGTTGTCTTAACATTACCTTAATGTTACCTAAAAACCTATATTGATATAAGTGTACAGAAAAGAAAATGAAAATGTGGAAAAACCACAACAGCAACAGAAAAAAAGCGGAAACAATTAAAAATTTAATATAATTTTTCATTAAAAGTTTACAATTATCGAAACAAAAACACTTTAACTTATTTTCCGCTATGAAAGTGAATATATTCCTCGGCATCTAAACATGTGCACAAATGCATATAAGTATATATATACATGGGTATAGAAGAAAAAAAAAATAAAAAATAAAATGGAAATTTGACTAAATTAACTTAAGCGAACGAAAGCAAGGGGCATAGGAGTAAAAATACAATAAAGTTTCTTATATAAAATTCGTAATATTGGGTCTTAAAACCAAATACCTATACATTACTATAAAATATTGCTATTTCAAGGTGATTTCATAAGACGCTCCTTATCAAAAAGAGGTAACTCAGTTTTTTTAAAATCCACCATAAAATGATTATTTGGCAACGTCTAAATCTGTAAAGTAAAGTTAGGAGCAATTAACAAGACAAATGTATTTAATATAAAGTTGTTTCTTCTTTCACATCCAAAGTAATTTTGTGTTGATTTCTCAAAAGGGGTTATCTTGCAATATACTCCCTAATTATGTTTATGAGTAAATTACGTTTAAAATTAAACAAGAAACCCTAATTTGGTAGCGCCATGCTTTCCACTAGCAAAGCGAATTGTAGGTATTTTAGTTTTTAATCAACGATTGGTGGGTTCCTTGTAAAAAGATAGAACTTAAAAACAATGTAACTGATAGCAATAATAAAGAAAATATAAAAGAAAATATATATACATATATATATATATATACCTACTTAATTAAATGAGAATTAACTAATGAAAGCTTAGACCTGTTCAAAAAAAAAAAAGAGAAAAAAAAAAAAACCCCCCATGAGATAGGGTATTGTCATTTTCTGGTTGCAACGAGAATTTACGCATATACATATATGTGATTAGTAAAAGAAACGCGCAAAATTCTAATAAGAATTCAAAGTAAAGTTAAAACTTGTGAGAGAAGAGAGAATTTACCTATTCATTTATCTAGCAACGGAACTCACGGGCGCCTGCTGACAACGTTGGAGATCATGGTAAGTACTCTTTAACTGATTCTCTCTTAATTTTGCTTTTCATTTACAATGCGTTTGTGGAAATAGAGTCGCGTATGTGAGGGAAGTAAAGTAAAGAAACTTAAGTTTTTGCACATACATAAGAGAGTGCTCGCGATACTCTCCTTCTATTTTATAACTATCGGCATAGTTATAACTATTGTCGTTGCCACTACTAAAGTTTTTTTTTCTCTTTGAGGTATTTTTTTTTCTTTCTTCGATTCCAATTAGAATTACATACATACATTATAACATATTCATTAGTTCTGTTTCTGTTTAAAATTGTAAATTAGGAATGAAGGCATAGCGTAATGCGTATGTATATAACTTAATTTATAAATGTTGATAAATATCCCGAATGTATTAGGGATGCTCGAAAATGTCAATTTAAAACCTCTGAAATATTGTTCAACGATTTGACTAAATTAAAGCAACATCTATATACGTACATATAAAACTTGAATAAATATGTAATTGAATTATAACATTTTAAAATGAATCGGTGCTAATTTTTTTATTTAAAAGGGATGTGAGGTGACCTAGGTCTTCTTTAGGTATGGTTGGGTTTAGGGATTAACGTCAAAAAAAAAATATTTCTCATGGTTGGGTAGGAGGAGAGAAAGGAAGCGGCTTTATTGCTTCCCGGGTTCGATCGGCTGCATCACCGGTTTATTCCGTTTCCGGTTGTCTGTCTTATCTTTAGGGATTTTCGGGGTTAAAGTGTTTAGATTTTTTTGCCTGGTTCTATTCAAATATGTGCATGAATTTCTTTTGTGTGTTAGGTTGACCCCTGTACACATGTGACAAGCAAGGACCACCCCAACCCGGCGAGCTCAGACCTGGTTTTAGCTAGCATGCACGCTTCGTCACGTACAGGACCTCGTCAGAGGTAGCTTAGTCTGGTTAACTCCATCACAAAAGATGGATCAGCTTGTGGATTAATACACACATAAAAACCTACCATCTGCAAAAATAAAATCGATTCTATCTTGCTTAGTTCAATAGATATGGACACTTATCTCTTTTAGTCGGTTAACCCCACCCAGTATGACGTAGAAATTGAACCGTTAGCGATAGAGCCTTGGATCAGCTTGTGGATTAATATACACATAAAAACCTACCATCTGCAAAAATAAAATCGATTCTATCTTGCTCAGTTCAATAGATATGGACACTTATCCCTTTTAGTCGGTTAACCCCAACCAGTATGACGTAGAAATTGAACCGTTAGCGATAGAACCTTGGATCAGCTTTTGGATTAATATACTCATAAAAACCTATCGTCTGCAAAAACAAAATCGATTCTATCTTGCTTGGTTCAATAGATATGGACACTTATCCCTTTTAGTCGGTTAACCCCACCCAGTATGACGTAGAAATTGAACCGTTAGCGATAGAACCTTAAGTCAGCTTGTGGATTAATACACACCTAAAAACCTATCATCTGCAAAAACAAAATCGATTCTATCTTGCTTGGTTCAATAGATATGGACACTTATTCCTTTTAGTCGGCTAACCCCACCCACTTTGACGTAGAAATTCAACCGTTAACGATAGAACCTTGTATCAGCTTGTGGATTAATATACACATAAAAACCTACCATCAGCAAAAATAAAATCGATTATATCTTGCTTGGTTCAATAGATATGGACACTTATCCCTTTTAGTCGGTTAACACAACCCACTATGACGTAGAAATTGAACCACTAAAGATAGAGCCTTGGATCAGCTTGTGGATTAATGTACACATAAAAACCTACCATTTGCAAAAACAAAATCGATTCTATCTTGCTTGGTTCAATAGATATGGAAACTTATCCCTTTTAGTCGGCTAACCCCACCCACCTTGACGTAGAAATTCAACCGTTAACGATAGAACCTTGTGTCAGCTTGTGGATTAATATACACATAAAAACCTACCATCTGCAAAAATAAAATCGATTCTATCTTGCTTGGTTCAATAGATATGGATACTTATCCCTTTTAGTCGGTTAAGCCCACCCAGCATGACGTAGAAATTGAAGCGTTAGCGACAGAACCTTGGATCAGCTTGTGGATTAATATACACATAACAGCCTATCGTCTGCAAAAATAAATTCGATTCTGTCTTGCTTGGTTCAATATATATGTATACTTATCCCTTTTAGTCGGTTAACACAACCCACTATGACGTAGAAATTGAACCACTAAAGATAGAGCCTTGGATCAGCCTGTGTATTAATGTACACATAAAAACCTACCATTTGCAAAAACAAAATCGATTCTATCTTGCTCGGTTCAATAGATATGGACACTTATCCCTTTTAGTCGGTTAACCCCACCCAGCATGACGTAGAAATTGAACCGTTAGCGATAGAACCTTGGATCAGCTTGCGGATTAATATACACATAAAAACCTACCATCTGCAAAAACAAAATCGATTCTATCTTGCTTGGTTCAATAGATATGGACACTTATCCCTTTTAGTCGGTTAACCCTACCCACAATAGATATGGACACTTATCCCTTTTAGTCGGTTAACCCTACCCACAATAGATATGGACACTTATCCCTATTAGTCGGTTAACCCCACCCACTATGACGTAGAAATTGAACCGTTAACGATAAAACCTTGGATCAGCTTGTGGATTAATATACACATAATAACCTATCATCTGCAAAAATAAATTCGATTCTATCTTGCTTGGTTCAATAGATATGTATACTTATCCCTTTTAGTCGGTTAACCCCACCCACTATGACGTAGAAATTGAACCATTTAAGATAGAGCCTTGGATCAGCTTGTGGATTAATATACACATAAAAACCTATCATCTGCAAAAATAAATTCGATTCTATCTTGCTTGGTTCAATAGATATGTATACTTATCCCTTTTAGTCGGTTAACCACACCCACTATGACGTAGAAATTGAACCATTTAAGATAGAACCTTGGATCAGCTTGTGAATTAATACACACATAAAAACCTATCATCTGCAAAAACAAAATCGATTCTATCTTGCTTGGTTCAACAGATATGGACACTTATCACTTTTAGTCGGTTAACCCTACCCACAATAGATATGGACACTTTTCCCTTTTAGTCGGTTAACCCCAATCACTTTGACGTAGAAATTGAACCGTTAACGATAGAACCTTGGATCAACTTGTGGATTAATATACACATAAAAACTATCATCTTCAAGAACAAAATCGATTCTATTTTGCTTGGTTCAATAGATATGTATACTTATCCCTTTTAGTCGGTTAACCCCACCCACTATGACGTAGAAATTGAACCATTTAAGATAGAGCCTTGGATCAGCTTGTTGATTAATATACACATAAAACCTATCACCTGCAAAAACAAAATCGATTCTATCTTGCTTGGTTCAATAGATATGGACACTTATCCCTTTTAGTCGGTTAACCCCACCCACTATGACGTAGAAATTGAACCATTAAAGATAGAGCCTTGGATCAGCTTGTGGATTAATATACACATAAAACCCTATCAACAAAATCGATTCTATCTTGCTTGGTTCAATAGATATGGACACTTATCCGTTTTAGTCGGTTAACCCCACCCACAATAAATATGGACACTTACCCTTTTAGTCGGTTAACCCCACCCACTTTGACGTAGAAACTGAAACGTTAACGACAGAACCTTGTATCAGCTTGTGGATTAATATACGCATAAAAACCTCTCATCTTCAAAAATAAAATCGATTCTATCTTGCTTAGTTCAATAGATATGGACACGTATCCCTTTTAGTCGGTTAACCCCACCCAGCATGACGTAGAAATTGAACCGTTAGCGATAGAACCTTGGATCAGCTTGTGGATTAATGCACACATAAAAACCTATCATCTGCAAAAACAAAATCGATTCTATCTTGCTTGGTTCAATAGATATGGACACTTATCCCTTTTAGTCGGTTAACCCCACCCACAATAGATATTGACACTTTTCCCTTTTAGTCGGTTAACCCCATCCACTTTGACGTAGAAATTGAACCGTTAACGATAGAACCTTGGATCAGCTTGTGGATTAATATACAAATAAAAAACTACCATCTGCAAAAATAAAATCGATTCTATCTTGCTTAGTTCAATAGATATGGACACTTATCCCTTTTAGTCGGTTAACCCCACCCAGTATGACGTAGAAATTGAACCGTTAGCGATAGAGCCTTGGATCAGCTTGTGGATTAACATACACATAAAAAACTACAATCTGCAAAAATAAATAAGATTCTATCTTGCTTATTTCAATAGATATGGACACTTATCCCTTTTAGTCGGTTAACCCCACCCACTATGACGTAGAAATTCAACCGTTAACGATAGAACCTTGTGTCAGCTTGTGGATTAATATACACATAAAACCCTATCGTCTGCAAAAACAAAATCGATTCTATCTTGCTTGGTTCAATAGATATGGACACTTATCCCTTTTAGTCGGTTAACCCCACCCAGTATGACGTAGAAATTGAACCGTTAGCGATAGAACCTTAGATCAGCTTGTGGATTAATATACACCTAAAAACCTATCATCTGCAAAAACAAAATCGATTCTATCTTGTTTGGTTCAATAGATATGGACACTTATCCCTTTTAGTCGGTTAACCCCATCCACTTTGACTTAGAAATTGAGCCGTTAACGATAGAAAGATGGATCAGCTTGTGGATTAATACACACATAAAAACCTACCATCTGCAAAAATAAAATCGATTCTATCTTGCTTAGTTCAATAGATATGGACACTTATCCCTTTTAGTCGGTTAACCCCACCCAGTATGACGTAGAAATTGAACCGTTAGCGATAGAGCCTTGGATCAGCCTGTGGATTAATATACACATAAAACCCTATCGTCTGCAAAAACAAAATCGATTCTATCTTGCTTGGTTCAATAGATATGGACACTTATCCCTTTTAGTCGGTTAACCCCACCCACAATAGATATTGACACTTTCCCTTTTAGTCGGTTAACCCCATCCACTTTGACGTAGAAATTGAACCGTTAACGATAGAACCTTGGATCAGCTTGTGGATTAATATACAAATAAAAAACTACCATCTGCAAAATTAAAATCGATTCTACCTTGCTTAGTTCAATAGATATGGACACTTATCCCTTTTAGTCGGTTAACCCCACCCAGTATGACGTAGAAATTGAACCGTTAGCGATAGAGCCTTGGATCAGCTTGTGGATTAATATACACATAAAAAACTACCATCTGCAAAAATAAATAAGATTCTATCTTGCTTATTTCAATAGATATGGACACTTATCCCTTTTAGTCGGTTAACCCCATCCACTTTGACTTAGAAATTGAGCCGTTAACGATAGAAAGATGGATCAGCTTGTGGATTAATACACACATAAAAACCTACCATCTGCAAAAATAAAATCGATTCTATCTTGCTTAGTTCAATAGATATGGACACTTATCCCTTTTAGTCGGTTAACCCCACCCAGTATGACGTAGAAATTGAACCGTTAGCGATAGAGCCTTGGATCAGCTTGTGGATTAATATACACATAAAAAACTACCATCTGCAAAAATAAATAAGATTCTATCTTGCTTATTTCAATAGATATGGACACTTATCCCTTTTAGTCGGTTAACCCCACCCACTATGACGTAGAAATTCAACCGTTAACGATAGAACCTTGTGTCAGCTTGTGGATTAATATACACATAAAACCCTATCGTCTGCAAAAACAAAATCGATTCTATCTTGCTTGGTTCAATAGATATGGACACTTATCCCTTTTAGTCGGTTAACCCCACCCAGTATGACGTAGAAATTGAACTGTTAGCGATAGAACCTTAGGTCAGCTTGTGGATTAATATACACCTAAAAACCTATTATCTGCAAAAACAAAATTGATTCTATCTTGCTTGGTTCTATAGATAGATATGGACACTTATCCCTTTTAGTCGGTTAACCCCATCCACTTTGACGTAGAAATTGAGCCGTTAACGATAGAAAGATGGATCAGCTTGTGGATTAATACACACATAAAAACCTACCATCTGCAAAAATAAAATCGATTCTATCTTGCTTAGTTCAATAGATATGGACACTTATCTCTTTTAGTCGGTTAACCCCACCCAGTATGACGTAGAAATTGAACCGTTAGCGATAGAGCCTTGGATCAGCTTGTGGATTAATATACACATAAAAACCTACCATCTGCAAAAATAAAATCGATTCTATCTTGCTCAGTTCAATAGATATGGACACTTATCCCTTTTAGTCGGTTAACCCCAACCAGTATGACGTAGAAATTGAACCGTTAGCGATAGAACCTTGGATCAGCTTTTGGATTAATATACTCATAAAAACCTATCGTCTGCAAAAACAAAATCGATTCTATCTTGCTTGGTTCAATAGATATGGACACTTATCCCTTTTAGTCGGTTAACCCCACCCAGTATGACGTAGAAATTGAACCGTTAGCGATAGAACCTTAAGTCAGCTTGTGGATTAATACACACCTAAAAACCTATCATCTGCAAAAACAAAATCGATTCTATCTTGCTTGGTTCAATAGATATGGACACTTATTCCTTTTAGTCGGCTAACCCCACCCACTTTGACGTAGAAATTCAACCGTTAACGATAGAACCTTGTATCAGCTTGTGGATTAATATACACATAAAAACCTACCATCAGCAAAAATAAAATCGATTATATCTTGCTTGGTTCAATAGATATGGACACTTATCCCTTTTAGTCGGTTAACACAACCCACTATGACGTAGAAATTGAACCACTAAAGATAGAGCCTTGGATCAGCTTGTGGATTAATGTACACATAAAAACCTACCATTTGCAAAAACAAAATCGATTCTATCTTGCTTGGTTCAATAGATATGGAAACTTATCCCTTTTAGTCGGCTAACCCCACCCACCTTGACGTAGAAATTCAACCGTTAACGATAGAACCTTGTGTCAGCTTGTGGATTAATATACACATAAAAACCTACCATCTGCAAAAATAAAATCGATTCTATCTTGCTTGGTTCAATAGATATGGATACTTATCCCTTTTAGTCGGTTAAGCCCACCCAGCATGACGTAGAAATTGAAGCGTTAGCGACAGAACCTTGGATCAGCTTGTGGATTAATATACACATAACAGCCTATCGTCTGCAAAAATAAATTCGATTCTGTCTTGCTTGGTTCAATATATATGTATACTTATCCCTTTTAGTCGGTTAACACAACCCACTATGACGTAGAAATTGAACCACTAAAGATAGAGCCTTGGATCAGCCTGTGTATTAATGTACACATAAAAACCTACCATTTGCAAAAACAAAATCGATTCTATCTTGCTCGGTTCAATAGATATGGACACTTATCCCTTTTAGTCGGTTAACCCCACCCAGCATGACGTAGAAATTGAACCGTTAGCGATAGAACCTTGGATCAGCTTGCGGATTAATATACACATAAAAACCTACCATCTGCAAAAACAAAATCGATTCTATCTTGCTTGGTTCAATAGATATGGACACTTATCCCTTTTAGTCGGTTAACCCTACCCACAATAGATATGGACACTTATCCCTTTTAGTCGGTTAACCCTACCCACAATAGATATGGACACTTATCCCTATTAGTCGGTTAACCCCACCCACTATGACGTAGAAATTGAACCGTTAACGATAAAACCTTGGATCAGCTTGTGGATTAATATACACATAATAACCTATCATCTGCAAAAATAAATTCGATTCTATCTTGCTTGGTTCAATAGATATGTATACTTATCCCTTTTAGTCGGTTAACCCCACCCACTATGACGTAGAAATTGAACCATTTAAGATAGAGCCTTGGATCAGCTTGTGGATTAATATACACATAAAAACCTATCATCTGCAAAAATAAATTCGATTCTATCTTGCTTGGTTCAATAGATATGTATACTTATCCCTTTTAGTCGGTTAACCACACCCACTATGACGTAGAAATTGAACCATTTAAGATAGAACCTTGGATCAGCTTGTGGATTAATACACACATAAAAACCTATCATCTGCAAAAACAAAATCGATTCTATCTTGCTTGGTTCAACAGATATGGACACTTATCACTTTTAGTCGGTTAACCCTACCCACAATAGATATGGACACTTTTCCCTTTTAGTCGGTTAACCCCAATCACTTTGACGTAGAAATTGAACCGTTAACGATAGAACCTTGGATCAACTTGTGGATTAATATACACATAAAAACTATCATCTTCAAGAACAAAATCGATTCTATTTTGCTTGGTTCAATAGATATGTATACTTATCCCTTTTAGTCGGTTAACCCCACCCACTATGACGTAGAAATTGAACCATTTAAGATAGAGCCTTGGATCAGCTTGTTGATTAATATACACATAAAACCTATCACCTGCAAAAACAAAATCGATTCTATCTTGCTTGGTTCAATAGATATGGACACTTATCCCTTTTAGTCGGTTAACCCCACCCACTATGACGTAGAAATTGAACCATTAAAGATAGAGCCTTGGATCAGCTTGTGGATTAATATACACATAAAACCCTATCAACAAAATCGATTCTATCTTGCTTGGTTCAATAGATATGGACACTTATCCGTTTTAGTCGGTTAACCCCACCCACAATAAATATGGACACTTACCCTTTTAGTCGGTTAACCCCACCCACTTTGACGTAGAAACTGAAACGTTAACGACAGAACCTTGTATCAGCTTGTGGATTAATATACGCATAAAAACCTCTCATCTTCAAAAATAAAATCGATTCTATCTTGCTTAGTTCAATAGATATGGACACGTATCCCTTTTAGTCGGTTAACCCCACCCAGCATGACGTAGAAATTGAACCGTTAGCGATAGAACCTTGGATCAGCTTGTGGATTAATGTACACATAAAAACCTATCATCTGCAAAAACAAAATCGATTCTATCTTGCTTGGTTCAATAGATATGGACACTTATCCCTTTTAGTCGGTTAACCCCACCCACAATAGATATTGACACTTTTCCCTTTTAGTCGGTTAACCCCATCCACTTTGACGTAGAAATTGAACCGTTAACGATAGAACCTTGGATCAGCTTGTGGATTAATATACAAATAAAAAACTACCATCTGCAAAAATAAAATCGATTCTATCTTGCTTAGTTCAATAGATATGGACACTTATCCCTTTTAGTCGGTTAACCCCACCCAGTATGACGTAGAAATTGAACCGTTAGCGATAGAGCCTTGGATCAGCTTGTGGATTAACATACACATAAAAAACTACAATCTGCAAAAATAAATAAGATTCTATCTTGCTTATTTCAATAGATATGGACACTTATCCCTTTTAGTCGGTTAACCCCACCCACTATGACGTAGAAATTCAACCGTTAACGATAGAACCTTGTGTCAGCTTGTGGATTAATATACACATAAAACCCTATCGTCTGCAAAAACAAAATCGATTCTATCTTGCTTGGTTCAATAGATATGGACACTTATCCCTTTTAGTCGGTTAACCCCACCCAGTATGACGTAGAAATTGAACCGTTAGCGATAGAACCTTAGATCAGCTTGTGGATTAATATACACCTAAAAACCTATCATCTGCAAAAACAAAATCGATTCTATCTTGTTTGGTTCAATAGATATGGACACTTATCCCTTTTAGTCGGTTAACCCCATCCACTTTGACTTAGAAATTGAGCCGTTAACGATAGAAGGATGGATCAGCTTGTGGATTAATACACACATAAAAACCTACCATCTGCAAAAATAAAATCGATTCTATCTTGCTTAGTTCAATAGATATGGACACTTATCCCTTTTAGTCGGTTAACCCCACCCAGTATGACGTAGAAATTGAACCGTTAGCGATAGAGCCTTGGATCAGCTTGTGGATTAATATACACATAAAACCCTATCGTCTGCAAAAACAAAATCGATTCTATCTTGCTTGGTTCAATAGATATGGACACTTATCCCTTTTAGTCGGTTAACCCCACCCACAATAGATATTGACACTTTCCCTTTTAGTCGGTTAACCCCATCCACTTTGACGTAGAAATTGAACCGTTAACGATAGAACCTTGGATCAGCTTGTGGATTAATATACAAATAAAAAACTACCATCTGCAAAAATAAAATCGATTCTACCTTGCTTAGTTCAATAGATATGGACACTTATCCCTTTTAGTCGGTTAACCCCACCCAGTATGACGTAGAAATTGAACCGTTAGCGATAGAGCCTTGGATCAGCTTGTGGATTAATATACACATAAAAAACTACCATCTGCAAAAATAAATAAGATTCTATCTTGCTTATTTCAATAGATATGGACACTTATCCCTTTTAGTCGGTTAACCCCATCCACTTTGACTTAGAAATTGAGCCGTTAACGATAGAAAGATGGATCAGCTTGTGGATTAATACACACATAAAAACCTACCATCTGCAAAAATAAAATCGATTCTATCTTGCTTAGTTCAATAGATATGGACACTTATCCCTTTTAGTCGGTTAACCCCACCCAGTATGACGTAGAAATTGAACCGTTAGCGATAGAGCCTTGGATCAGCTTGTGGATTAATATACACATAAAAAACTACCATCTGCAAAAATAAATAAGATTCTATCTTGCTTATTTCAATAGATATGGACACTTATCCCTTTTAGTCGGTTAACCCCACCCACTATGACGTAGAAATTCAACCGTTAACGATAGAACCTTGTGTCAGCTTGTGGATTAATATACACATAAAACCCTATCGTCTGCAAAAACAAAATCGATTCTATCTTGCTTGGTTCAATAGATATGGACACTTATCCCTTTTAGTCGGTTAACCCCACCCAGTATGACGTAGAAATTGAACTGTTAGCGATAGAACCTTAGGTCAGCTTGTGGATTAATATACACCTAAAAACCTATTATCTGCAAAAACAAAATTGATTCTATCTTGCTTGGTTCTATAGATAGATATGGACACTTATCCCTTTTAGTCGGTTAACCCCATCCACTTTGACGTAGAAATTGAGCCGTTAACGATAGAAAGATGGATCAGCTTGTGGATTAATACACACATAAAAACCTACCATCTGCAAAAATAAAATCGATTCTATCTTGCTTAGTTCAATAGATATGGACACTTATCTCTTTTAGTCGGTTAACCCCACCCAGTATGACGTAGAAATTGAACCGTTAGCGATAGAGCCTTGGATCAGCTTGTGGATTAATATACACATAAAAACCTACCATCTGCAAAAATAAAATCGATTCTATCTTGCTCAGTTCAATAGATATGGACACTTATCCCTTTTAGTCGGTTAACCCCAACCAGTATGACGTAGAAATTGAACCGTTAGCGATAGAACCTTGGATCAGCTTTTGGATTAATATACTCATAAAAACCTATCGTCTGCAAAAACAAAATCGATTCTATCTTGCTTGGTTCAATAGATATGGACACTTATCCCTTTTAGTCGGTTAACCCCACCCAGTATGACGTAGAAATTGAACCGTTAGCGATAGAACCTTAAGTCAGCTTGTGGATTAATACACACCTAAAAACCTATCATCTGCAAAAACAAAATCGATTCTATCTTGCTTGGTTCAATAGATATGGACACTTATTCCTTTTAGTCGGCTAACCCCACCCACTTTGACGTAGAAATTCAACCGTTAACGATAGAACCTTGTATCAGCTTGTGGATTAATATACACATAAAAACCTACCATCAGCAAAAATAAAATCGATTATATCTTGCTTGGTTCAATAGATATGGACACTTATCCCTTTTAGTCGGTTAACACAACCCACTATGACGTAGAAATTGAACCACTAAAGATAGAGCCTTGGATCAGCTTGTGGATTAATGTACACATAAAAACCTACCATTTGCAAAAACAAAATCGATTCTATCTTGCTTGGTTCAATAGATATGGAAACTTATCCCTTTTAGTCGGCTAACCCCACCCACCTTGACGTAGAAATTCAACCGTTAACGATAGAACCTTGTGTCAGCTTGTGGATTAATATACACATAAAAACCTACCATCTGCAAAAATAAAATCGATTCTATCTTGCTTGGTTCAATAGATATGGATACTTATCCCTTTTAGTCGGTTAAGCCCACCCAGCATGACGTAGAAATTGAAGCGTTAGCGACAGAACCTTGGATCAGCTTGTGGATTAATATACACATAACAGCCTATCGTCTGCAAAAATAAATTCGATTCTGTCTTGCTTGGTTCAATATATATGTATACTTATCCCTTTTAGTCGGTTAACACAACCCACTATGACGTAGAAATTGAACCACTAAAGATAGAGCCTTGGATCAGCCTGTGTATTAATGTACACATAAAAACCTACCATTTGCAAAAACAAAATCGATTCTATCTTGCTCGGTTCAATAGATATGGACACTTATCCCTTTTAGTCGGTTAACCCCACCCAGCATGACGTAGAAATTGAACCGTTAGCGATAGAACCTTGGATCAGCTTGCGGATTAATATACACATAAAAACCTACCATCTGCAAAAACAAAATCGATTCTATCTTGCTTGGTTCAATAGATATGGACACTTATCCCTTTTAGTCGGTTAACCCTACCCACAATAGATATGGACACTTATCCCTTTTAGTCGGTTAACCCTACCCACAATAGATATGGACACTTATCCCTATTAGTCGGTTAACCCCACCCACTATGACGTAGAAATTGAACCGTTAACGATAAAACCTTGGATCAGCTTGTGGATTAATATACACATAATAACCTATCATCTGCAAAAATAAATTCGATTCTATCTTGCTTGGTTCAATAGATATGTATACTTATCCCTTTTAGTCGGTTAACCCCACCCACTATGACGTAGAAATTGAACCATTTAAGATAGAGCCTTGGATCAGCTTGTGGATTAATATACACATAAAAACCTATCATCTGCAAAAATAAATTCGATTCTATCTTGCTTGGTTCAATAGATATGTATACTTATCCCTTTTAGTCGGTTAACCACACCCACTATGACGTAGAAATTGAACCATTTAAGATAGAACCTTGGATCAGCTTGTGGATTAATACACACATAAAAACCTATCATCTGCAAAAACAAAATCGATTCTATCTTGCTTGGTTCAACAGATATGGACACTTATCACTTTTAGTCGGTTAACCCTACCCACAATAGATATGGACACTTTTCCCTTTTAGTCGGTTAACCCCAATCACTTTGACGTAGAAATTGAACCGTTAACGATAGAACCTTGGATCAACTTGTGGATTAATATACACATAAAAACTATCATCTTCAAGAACAAAATCGATTCTATTTTGCTTGGTTCAATAGATATGTATACTTATCCCTTTTAGTCGGTTAACCCCACCCACTATGACGTAGAAATTGAACCATTTAAGATAGAGCCTTGGATCAGCTTGTTGATTAATATACACATAAAACCTATCACCTGCAAAAACAAAATCGATTCTATCTTGCTTGGTTCAATAGATATGGACACTTATCCCTTTTAGTCGGTTAACCCCACCCACTATGACGTAGAAATTGAACCATTAAAGATAGAGCCTTGGATCAGCTTGTGGATTAATATACACATAAAACCCTATCAACAAAATCGATTCTATCTTGCTTGGTTCAATAGATATGGACACTTATCCGTTTTAGTCGGTTAACCCCACCCACAATAAATATGGACACTTACCCTTTTAGTCGGTTAACCCCACCCACTTTGACGTAGAAACTGAAACGTTAACGACAGAACCTTGTATCAGCTTGTGGATTAATATACGCATAAAAACCTCTCATCTTCAAAAATAAAATCGATTCTATCTTGCTTAGTTCAATAGATATGGACACGTATCCCTTTTAGTCGGTTAACCCCACCCAGCATGACGTAGAAATTGAACCGTTAGCGATAGAACCTTGGATCAGCTTGTGGATTAATATACACATAAAAACCTATCATCTGCAAAAACAAAATCGGTTCTATCTTGCTTGGTTCAATAGATATGGACACTTATCCCTTTTAGTCGGTTAACCCCACCCACAATAGATATTGACACTTTTCCCTTTTAGTCGGTTAACCCCATCCACTTTGACGTAGAAATTGAACCGTTAACGATAGAACCTTGGATCAGCTTGTGGATTAATATACAAATAAAAAACTACCATCTGCAAAAATAAAATCGATTCTATCTTGCTTAGTTCAATAGATATGGACACTTATCCCTTTTAGTCGGTTAACCCCACCCAGTATGACGTAGAAATTGAACCGTTAGCGATAGAGCCTTGGATCAGCTTGTGGATTAACATACACATAAAAAACTACAATCTGCAAAAATAAATAAGATTCTATCTTGCTTATTTCAATAGATATGGACACTTATCCCTTTTAGTCGGTTAACCCCACCCACTATGACGTAGAAATTCAACCGTTAACGATAGAACCTTGTGTCAGCTTGTGGATTAATATACACATAAAACCCTATCGTCTGCAAAAACAAAATCGATTCTATCTTGCTTGGTTCAATAGATATGGACACTTATCCCTTTTAGTCGGTTAACCCCACCCAGTATGACGTAGAAATTGAACCGTTAGCGATAGAACCTTAGATCAGCTTGTGGATTAATATACACCTAAAAACCTATCATCTGCAAAAACAAAATCGATTCTATCTTGTTTGGTTCAATAGATATGGACACTTATCCCTTTTAGTCGGTTAACCCCATCCACTTTGACTTAGAAATTGAGCCGTTAACGATAGAAAGATGGATCAGCTTGTGGATTAATACACACATAAAAACCTACCATCTGCAAAAATAAAATCGATTCTATCTTGCTTAGTTCAATAGATATGGACACTTATCCCTTTTAGTCGGTTAACCCCACCCAGTATGACGTAGAAATTGAACCGTTAGCGATAGAGCCTTGGATCAGCTTGTGGATTAATATACACATAAAAAACTACCATCTGCAAAAATAAATAAGATTCTATCTTGCTTATTTCAATAGATATGGACACTTATCCCTTTTAGTCGGTTAACCCCACCCACTATGACGTAGAAATTCAACCGTTAACGATAGAACCTTGTGTCAGCTTGTGGATTAATATACACATAAAACCCTATCGTCTGCAAAAACAAAATCGATTCTATCTTGCTTGGTTCAATAGATATGGACACTTATCCCTTTTAGTCGGTTAACCCCACCCAGTATGACGTAGAAATTGAACTGTTAGCGATAGAACCTTAGATCAGCTTGTGGATTAATATACACCTAAAAACCTATCATCTGCAAAAACAAAATCGATTCTATCTTGCTTGGTTCAATAGATATGGACACTTATCCCTTTTAGTCGGTTAACCCCATCCACTTTGACGTAGAAATTGAGCCGTTAACGATAGAAAGATGGATCAGCTTGTGGATTAATACACACATAAAAACCTACCATCTGCAAAAATAAAATCGATTCTATCTTGCTTAGTTCAATAGATATGGACACTTATCCCTTTTAGTCGGTTAACCCCACCCAGTATGACGTAGAAATTGAACCGTTAGCGATAGGGCCTTGGATCAGCTTGTGGATTAATATACACATAAAAACCTACCATCTGCAAAAATAAAATCGATTCTATCTTGCTCAGTTCAATAGATATGGACACTTATCCCTTTTAGTCGGTTAACCCCAACCAGTATGACGTAGAAATTGAACCGTTAGCGATAGAACCTTGGATCAGCTTGTGGATTAATATACTCATAAAAACCTATCGTCTGCAAAAACAAAATCGATTCTATCTTGCTTGGTTCAATAGATATGGACACTTATCCCTTTTAGTCGGTTAACCCCACCCAGTATGACGTAGAAATTGAACCGTTAGCGATAAAACCTTAAGTCAGCTTGTGGATTAATACACACCTAAAAACCTATCATCTGCAAAAACAAAATCGATTCTATCTTGCTTGGTTCAATAGATATGGACACTTATTCCTTTTAGTCGGCTAACCCCACCCACTTTGACGTAGAAATTCAACCGTTAACGATAGAACCTTGTATCAGCTTGTGAATTAATATACACATAAAAACCTACCATCAGCAAAAATAAAATCGATTATATCTTGCTTGGTTCAATAGATATGGACACTTATCCCTTTTAGTCGGTTAACACAACCCACTATGACGTAGAAATTGAACCACTAAAGATAGAGCCTTGGATCAGCTTGTGGATTAATGTACACATAAAAACCTACCATTTGCAAAAACAAAATCGATTCTATCTTGCTTGGTTCAATAGATATGGAAACTTATCCCTTTTAGTCGGCTAACCCCACCCACCTTGACGTAGAAATTCAACCGTTAACGATAGAACCTTGTATCAGCTTGTGGATTAATATACACATAAAAACCTACCATCTGCAAAAATAAAATCGATTCTATCTTGCTTGGTTCAATAGATATGGATACTTATCCCTTTTAGTCGGTTAAGCCCACCCAGCATGACGTAGAAATTGAAGCGTTAGCGACAGAACCTTGGATCAGCTTGTGGATTAATATACACATAACAGCCTATCGTCTGCAAAAATAAATTCGATTCTGTCTTGCTTGGTTCAATATATATGTATACTTATCCCTTTTAGTCGGTTAACACAACCCACTATGACGTAGAAATTGAACCACTAAAGATAGAGCCTTGGATCAGCCTGTGTATTAATGTACACATAAAAACCTTCCAATTTGCAAAAACAAAATCGATTCTATCTTTCTCGGTTCAATAGATATGGACACTTATCCCTTTTAGTCGGTTAACCCCACCCAGCATGACGTAGAAATTGAACCGTTAGCGATAGAACCTTGGATCAGCTTGTGGATTAATATACACATAAAAACCTACCATCTGCAAAAACAAAATCGATTCTATCTTGCTTGGTTCAATAGATATGGACACTTATCCCTTTTAGTCGGTTAACCCTACCCACAATAGATATGGACACTTATCCCTTTTAGTCGGTTAACCCTACCCACAATAGATATGGACACTTATCCCTATTAGTCGGTTAACCCCACCCACTATGACGTAGAAATTGAACCGTTAACGATAAAACCTTGGATCAGCTTGTGGATTAATATACACATAAAAACCTATCATCTGCAAAAATAAATTCGATTCTATCTTGCTTGGTTCAATAGATATGTATACTTATCCCTTTTAGTCGGTTAACCCCACCCACTATGACGTAGAAATTGAACCATTTAAGATAGAGCCTTGGATCAGCTTGTGGATTAATATACACATAAAAACCTATCATCTGCAAAAATAAATTCGATTCTATCTTGCTTGGTTCAATAGATATGTATACTTATCCCTTTTAGTCGGTTAACCACACCCACTATGACGTAGAAATTGAACCATTTAAGATAGAACCTTGGATCAGCTTGTGGATTAATATACACATAAAAACCTATCATCTGCAAAAACAAAATCGATTCTATCTTGCTTGGTTCAACAGATATGGACACTTATCACTTTTAGTCGGTTAACCCTACCCACAATAGATATGGACACTTTTCCCTTTTAGTCGGTTAACCCTAATCACTTTGACGTAGAAATTGAACCGTTAACGATAGAACCTTGGATCAACTTGTGGATTAATATACACATAAAAACTATCATCTTCAAGAACAAAATCGATTCTATTTTGCTTGGTTCAATAGATATGTATACTTATCCCTTTTAGTCGGTTAACCCCACCCACTATGACGTAGAAATTGAACCATTAAAGATAGAGCCTTGGATCAGCTTGTGGATTAATATACACATAAAACCCTATCAACAAAATCGATTCTATCTTGCTTGGTTCAATAGATATGGACACTTATCCCTTTTAGTCGGTTAACCCCACCCACTATGACGTAGAAATTGAACCATTAAAGATAGAGCCTTGGATCAGCTTGTGGATTAATATACACATAAAACCCTATCAACAAAATCGATTCTATCTTGCTTGGTTCAATAGATATGGACACTTATCCGTTTTAGTCGGTTAACCCCACCCACAATAAATATGGACACTTATCCCTTTTAGTCGGTTAACCCCACCCACTTTGACGTAGAAATTGAAACGTTAACGACAGAACCTTGTATCAGCTTGTGGATTAATATACGCATAAAAACCTCTCATCTTCAAAAATAAAATCGATTCTATCTTGCTTAGTTCAATAGATATGGACACGTATCCCTTTTAGTCGGTTAACCCCACCCAGCATGACGTAGAAATTGAACCGTTAGCGATAGAACCTTGGATCAGCTTGTGGATTAATATACACATAAAAACCTATCATCTGCAAAAACAAAATCGATTCTATCTTGCTTGGTTCAATAGATATGGACACTTATCCCTTTTAGTCGGTTAACCCCACCCACAATAGATATTGACACTTTTCCCTTTTAGTCGGTTAACCCCATCCACTTTGACGTAGAAATTGAACCGTTAACGATAGAACCTTGGATCAGCTTGTGGATTAATATACAAATAAAAAACTACCATCTGCAAAAATAAAATCGATTCTATCTTGCTTAGTTCAATAGATATGGACACTTATCCCTTTTAGTCGGTTAACCCCACCCAGTATGACGTAGAAATTGAACCGTTAGCGATAGAGCCTTGGATCAGCTTGTGGATTAATATACACATAAAAAACTACCATCTGCAAAAATAAATAAGATTCTATCTTGCTTATTTCAATAGATATGGACACTTATCCCTTTTAGTCGGTTAACCCCACCCACTATGACGTAGAAATTCAACCGTTAACGATAGAACCTTGTGTCAGCTTGTGGATTAATATACACATAAAACCCTATCGTCTGCAAAAACAAAATCGATTCTATCTTGCTTGGTTCAATAGATATGGACACTTATCCCTTTTAGTCGGTTAACCCCACCCAGTATGACGTAGAAATTGAACCGTTAGCGATAGAACCTTAGATCAGCTTGTGGATTAATATACACCTAAAAACCTATCATCTGCAAAAACAAAATCGATTCTATCTTGCTTGGTTCAATAGATATGGACACTTATCCCTTTTAGTCGGTTAACCCCATCCACTTTGACGTAGAAATTGAGCCGTTAACGATAGAAACATGGATCAGCTTGTGGATTAATATACACATAAAAACCTACCATCTGCAAAAATAAAATCGATTCTATCTTGCTTAGTTCAATAGATATGGACACTTATCCCTTTTAGTCGGTTAACCCCACCAAGTATGACGTAGAAATTGAACCGTTAGCGATAGAGCCTTGGATCAGCTTGTGGATTAATATACACATAAAAACCTACCATCTGCAAAAATAAAATCGATTCTATCTTGCTCAGTTCAATAGATATGGACACTTATCCCTTTTAGTCGGTTAACCCCAACCAGTATGACGTAGAAATTGAACCGTTAGCGATAGAACCTTGGATCAGCTTGTGGATTAATATACTCATAAAAACCTATCGTCTGCAAAAACAAAATCGATTCTATCTTGCTTGGTTCAATAGATATGGACACTTATCCCTTTTAGTCGGTTAACCCCACCCAGTATGACGTAGAAATTGAACCGTTAGCGATAGAAACATGGATCAGCTTGTGGATTAATATACACATAAAACCCTATCGTCTGCAAAAACAAAATCGATTCTATCTTGCTTGGTTCAATAGATATGGACACTTATCCCTTTTAGTCGGTTAACCCCACCCAGTATGACGTAGAAATTGAACCGTTAGCGATAGAACCTTAGATCAGCTTGTGGATTAATATACACCTAAAAACCTACCATCTGCAAAAACAAAATCGATTCTATCTTGCTTGGTTCAATAGATATGGACACTTATCCCTTTTAGTCGGTTAACCCCATCCACTTTGACGTAGAAATTGAGCCGTTAACGATAGAAACATGGATCAGCTTGTGGATTAATATACACATAAAAACCTACCATCTGCAAAAATAAAATCGATTCTATCTTGCTTAGTTCAATAGATATGGACACTTATCCCTTTTAGTCGGTTAACCCCACCAAGTATGACGTAGAAATTGAACCGTTAGCGATAGAGCCTTGGATCAGCTTGTGGATTAATATACACATAAAAACCTACCATCTGCAAAAATAAAATCGATTCTATCTTGCTCAGTTCAATAGATATGGACACTTATCCCTTTTAGTCGGTTAACCCCAACCAGTATGACGTAGAAATTGAACCGTTAGCGATAGAACCTTGGATCAGCTTGTGGATTAATATACTCATAAAAACCTATCGTCTGCAAAAACAAAATCGATTCTATCTTGCTTGGTTCAATAGATATGGACACTTATCCCTTTTAGTCGGTTAACCCCACCCAGTATGACGTAGAAATTGAACCGTTAGCGATAGAACCTTAGGTCAGCTTGTGGATTAATATATACCTAAAAGCCAATCATCTGCAAAAACAAAATCGATTCTATCTTGCTTGGTTCAATAGATATGGACACTTATTCCTTTTAGTCGGCTAACCCCACCCACTTTGACGTAGAAATTCAACCGTTAACGATAGAACCTTGTATCAGCTTGTGCATTAATATACACATAAAAACCTACCATCAGCAAAAATAAAATCGATTCTATCTTGCTTGGTTCAATAGATATGGACACTTATCCCTTTTAGTCGGTTAACACAACCCACTATGACGTAGAAATTGAACCACTAAAGATAGAGCCTTGGATCAGCTTGTGGATTAATGTACACATAAAAACCTACCATTTGCAAAAACAAAATCGATTCTATCTTGCTTGGTTCAATAGATATGGAAACTTATCCCTTTTAGTCGGCTAACCCCACCCACCTTGACGTAGAAATTCAACCGTTAACGATAGAACCTTGGATCAGCTTGTGGATTAATATACACATAACAGCCTATCGTCTGCAAAAATAAATTCGATTCTGTCTTGCTTGGTTCAATATATATGTATACTTATCCCTTTTAGTCGGTTAACACAACCCACTATGACGTAGAAATTGAACCACTAAAGATAGAGCCTTGGATCAGCCTGTGTATTAATGTACACATAAAAACCTACCATTTGCAAAAACAAAATCGATTCTATCTTGCTTGGTTCAATAGATATGGACACTTATCCCTTTTAGTCGGTTAACCCCACCCAGCATGACGTAGAAATTGAACCGTTAGCGATAGAACCTTGGATCAGCTTGTGGATTAATATACACATAAAAACCTACCATCTGCAAAAACAAAATCGATTCTATCTTGCTTGGTTCAATAGATATGGACACTTATCCCTTTTAGTCGGTTAACCCTACCCACAATAGATATGGACACTTATCCCTTTTAGTCGGTTAACCCTACCCACAATAGATATGGACACTTATCCCTATTAGTCGGTTAACCCCACCCACTATGACGTAGAAATTGAACCGTTAACAATAAAACCTTGGATCAGCTTGTGGATTAATATACACATAAAAACCTATCATCTGCAAAAATAAATTCGATTCTATCTTGCTTGGTTCAATAGATATGTGTACTTATCCCCACCCACTATGACGTAGAAATTGAACCATTTAAGATAGAGCCTTGGATCAGCTTGTGGATTAATATACACATAAATACCTATCATCTGCAAAAATAAATTCGATTCTATCTTGCTTGGTTCAATAGATATGTATACTTATCCCTTTTAGTCGGTTAACCACACCCACTATGACGTAGAAATTGAACCATTTAAGATAGAGCCTTGGATCAGCTTGTGGATTAATATACACATAAAAACCTATCATCTGCAAAAACAAAATCGATTCTATCTTGCTTGGTTCAATAGATATGGACACTTATCCCTTTTAGTCGGTTAACCCCACCCACAATAGATATTGACACTTTTCCCTTTTAGTCGGTTAACCCCATCCACTATGACGTAGAAATTGAACCGTTAACGATAGAACCTTGAATCAGCTTGTGGATTAATATACAAATAAAAAACTACCATCTGCAAAAATAAAATCGATTCTATCTTGCTTAGTTCAATAGATATGGACACTTATCCCTTTTAGTCGGTTAACCCCACCCAGTATGACGTAGAAATTGAACCGTTAGCGATAGAGCCTTGGATCAGCTTGTGGATTAATATACACATAAAAAACTACCATCTGCAAAAATAAATAAGATTCTATCTTGCTTATTTCAATAGATATGGACACTTATCCCTTTTAGTCGGTTAACCCCACCCACTATGACGTAGAAATTCAACCGTTAACGATAAAACCTTGTGTCAGCTTGTCGATTAATATACACATAAAACCCTACCATCTGCAAAAATAAAATCGATTCTATCTTGCTTGGTTCAATAGATATGGACACTTATCCCTTTTAGTCGGTTAACCCCACCCAGCATGACGTAGAAATTGAACCGTTAGCGATAGCACCTTGGATCAGCTTGTGGATTAATATACACATAAAGACCTACCATCTGCAAAAATAAATTCGATTCTATCTTGATTGGTTCAATAGATATGTATACTTATCCCTTTTAGTCGGTTAACCCCACCCAGTATGGCGTAGAAATTGAACCGTTAGCGATAGAGCCTTGGATCAGATTGTGGATTAATGTATACATAAAAAACTACCATCTGCAAAAATAAAATCGATTCTATCTTGCTTAGTTTAATAGATATGGACACTTATCCCTTTTAGTCGGATAACCCCACCCAGTATGACGTAGAAATTGAACCTTTAGCGATAGAACCTGTATCAGCTTGTGGATTAATATACACATAAAAATCTACCATCTGCAAAAACAAAATCGATTCTATCTTGCTTAGTTCAATAGATATGGACACTTATCCCTTTTAGTCGGTTAACCCAACCCAGTATGACGTAGAAATTGAACATTTAGCGATAGAACCTTAGATCAGCTTGTGGATTAATTTACTCATAAAAACCTATCATCTGCAAAAACAAAATCGATTCTATCTTGCTTGGTTCAATAGATGTGGACACTTATCCCTTTTAGTCGGCTAACCCCACCCACTTTGACGTAGAAATTGAACCGTTAGCGATAGAACCTTTGATCAGCTTGTGGATTAATATACTCATAAAAGCCTATCGTCTGCAAAAACAAAATCGATCCTATCTTGCTTGGTTCAATAGATATGGACACTTATCGCTTTTAGTCGGTTAACCCCACTCAGTATGACGTAGAAATTGAACCGTTAGCGATAGAACCTTGGATCACCTTGTGGATTAATACACACATAAAACCCTACCATCTGCAAAAATAAAATCGATTCTATCTTGCTTGGTTCAATAGATGTGGACACTTATCCCTTTTAGTCGGCTAACCCCACCCACTTTGACGTAGAAATTGAACCGTTAGCGATAGAACCTTTGATCAGCTTGTGGATTAATATACTCATAAAAGCCTATCGTCTGCAAAAACAAAATCGATCCTATCTTGCTTGGTTCAATAGATATGGACACTTATCGCTTTTAGTCGGTTAACCCCACCCAGTATGACGTAGAAATTGAACCGTTAGCGATAGAACCTTGTATCAGCTTGTGGATTAATATGCACATAAAAACCTATCATCTACATAAACAAAATCGATTCTATCTTGATCGGTTCAATAGATATGGACACTTATCCCTTTTAGTCGGTTAACCCCATCCACTTTGACGTAGAAATTGAACCGTTAACGATAGAAACTTGGATCAGCTTGTGGATTAATATACACATATAAACCTACCATCTGCAAACATAAAATCGATTCTATCTTGCTTAGTTCAATAGATATGGACACTTATCCCTTTTAGTCGGTTAACCCCACCAAGTATGACGTAGAAATTGAACCGTTAGCGATAGAGCCTTGGATCAGCTTGTGGATTAATATACACATAAAAGCTACCATCTGCAAAAATAAAATCGATTCTATCTTGCTTAGTTCAATAGATATGGAGACTTATCCCTTTTAGTCGGTTAATCCCAACCAGTATGACGTAGAAATTGAACCGGTAGCGATAGAACCTTGGATCAGCTTGTGGATTAATATACTCATAAAAACCTATCGTCTGCAAAAACAAAATCGATTCTATCTTGCTTGGTTCAATAGATATGGAAACTTATCCCTTTTAGTCGGTTAACCCCACCCACAATATATATGGCACTTGTCCCTTTTAGTCGGTTAACCCCATCCACTTTGACGTAGAAATTGAACCGTTAACGATAGAACCTTGGATCAACTTGTGGATTAATATACACATAAAAACTATCATCTTCAAAAACAAAATCGATTCTACCTTGCTTGGTTCAACAGATATGGATACTTATCCCTTTTAGTCGGTTAACCCCACCCACAATAGATATGGACAGTTATCCCTTTTAGTCGGTTAACCCCACCAACTTTGACGTAGAAATTGAACCGTTAATGATATAGCCTTGGATCAGCTTGTGGATTAATATACACATAAAAACCTATCATCTGCAAAAACAAAATCGATTCTATCTTGCTTGGTTCAATAGATATGGACACTTATCCCTTTTAGTCGGTTAACCCTACCCACAATAGAAATGGACACTTTTCCCTTTTAGTCTGTTAACCCCATCCACTTTGACGTAGAAATTGAACCGCTAACGATAGAACCTTGGATCAACTTGTGGATTAATATACACATAAAAACTATCACCTTCAAAAACAAAATCGATTCTACCTTGCTTGGTTCAATAGATATGGATACTTATCCCTTTTAGTCGGTTAATCTCACTCATAATAGATATGGACAGTTATCTCTTTTAGTCGGTTAACCCCACCAACTTTGACGTAGAAATTGAACCGTTAACGATATAGCATTGGATCAACTTGTGGATTAATATACACATAAAAACCTATCATATGCAAAAGCAAAATCGATTCTATCTTGCTTGGTTCAATAGATATGGAAACTTATCCTTTTAGTCGGTTAACCCCACCCACAATAGATATGGACACTTATCCCTTTTAGTCGGTTAACCCCACCCACTTTGACGTAGAAATTGAACCGTTAACGATAGAACTTTGGATCAGCTTGTGGATTAATATACACATAAAAACCTATCATCTGCAAAAACAAAATCGATTCTATCTTGCTTGGTTCAATAGATATGTATACTTATCCCTTTTAGTCGGTTAACCCCACTAACTATGACGTAGAAATTGAACCATTAAAGATAGAGCCTTGGATCAGCTTGTGGATTAATATACACAAAAAACCCTATCATCTTCGATTCTATCTTGCTTGGTTCAATTGATGTGGACACTTATCCCTTTTAGTCGGCTAACCCCACCCACTTTGACGTAGAAATTGAACCGTTAGCGACAGAACCTTGGATCAGCTTGTGGATTAATAAACACATAAAAACCTATCATCTGCAAAAACAAAATCGATTCTATCTTGCTTGGTTCAATAGATATTAGTCGGTTAACCCCATCCATTTTGACGTAGAAATTGAACCGTTAACGATAGAAACTTGGATCAGCTTGTGGATTAATATACACATAAAAACCTACCATCTGCAAAAATAAAATCGATTCTATCTTGCTTAGTTCAATAGATATGGACACTTATCCCTTTTAGTCGGTTAACCCAACCCAGTATGACGTAGAAATTGAACCGTTAGCGATAGAGCCTTGGATCAGCTTGTGCATTAATGTACACATAAAAAACTACCATCTGCAAAAATAAAATCGATTCTATCTTGCTTAGTTCAATAGATATGGACACTTATCCTTTTAGTCGGTTAACCCCACCCACTATGACGTAGAAATTCAACCGTTAACGATAAAACCTTGTGTCAGCTTGTGGATTAATATACACATAAAAACCTAAAATCTGCAAAAATAAAATCGATTCTATCTTGCTTGGTTCAATAGATATGGACACTTATCCCTTTTAGTCGGCTAACCCCACCCACCTTGACGTAGAAATTCAACCGTTAACGATAGAGCCTAGTATCAGCTTGTGGATTAATATACACATAAAAACCTACCATCTGCAAAAATAAAATCGATTCTATCTTGCTTGGTTCAATAGATATGGACACTTATCCCTTTTAGTCGGTTAACCCCACCCAGCATGACGTAGAAATTGAAGCGTTAGCGACAGAACCTTGGATCAGCTTGTGGATTAATATACACATAACAGCCTATCGTCTGCAAAAATAAATTCGATTCTGTCTTGCTTGGTTCAATATATATGTATACTTATCCCTTTTAGTCGGTTAACACAACCCAGCATGACGTAGAAATTGAACCGTTAGCGATAGAACTTTGGATCAGCTTGTGGATTAATATACACATAAAAACCTACCATTTGCAAAAACAAAATCGATTCTATCTTGCTTGGTTCAATAGATATGGACACTTATCCCTTTTAGTCGGTTAACCCCACCCAGCATGACGTAGAAATTGAACCGTTAGCGATAGAACTTTGGATCAGCTTGTGGATTAATATACACATAAAAACCTACCATCTGCAAAAACAAAATCGATTCTATCTTGCTTGGTTCAATAGATATGGACACTTATCCCTTTTAGTCGGTTAACCCTACCCACAATAGATATGGACACTTATCCCTTTTAGTCGGTTAACCCTACCCACAATAGATATGGACACTTATCCCTATTAGTCGGTTAACCCCACCCACTATGACGTAGAAATTGAACCGTTAACAATAAAACCTTGGATCAGCTTGTGGATTAATATACACATAAAAACCTATCATCTGCAAAAATAAATTCGATTCTATCTTGCTTGGTTCAATAGATATGTATACTTATCCCTTTTAGTCGGTTAACCCCACCCACTATGACGTAGAAATTGAACCATTTAAGATAGAGCCTTGGATCAGCTTGTGGATTAATATACACATAAAAACCTATCATCTGCAAAAATAAATTCGATTCTATCTTGCTTGGTTCAATAGATATGTATACTTATCCCTTTTAGTCGGTTAACCACACCCACTATGACGTAGAAATTGAACCATTTAAGATAGAACCTTGGATCAGCTTGTGGATTAATATACACATAAAAACCTATCATCTGCAAAAACAAAATCGATTCTATCTTGCTTGGTTCAACAGATATGGACACTTATCACTTTTAGTCGGTTAACCCTACCCACAACAGATATGGACACTTTTCCCTTTTAGTCGGTTAACCCCAATCACTTTGACGTAGAAATTGAACCGTTAACGATAGAACCTTGGATCAACTTGTGGATTAATATACACATAAAAACTATCATCTTCAAGAACAAAATCGATTCTATTTTGCTTGGTTCAATATATATGGATAATTATCCCTTTTAGTCGGTTAACCCCACCCACTTTGACATAGAAATTGAACCGTTAAAGATAGAGCTTTGGATTAGCTTGTGGATTAATACACACATAAAAACCTACCATCTGCAAAAATAAATTCCATTCTATCTTCCTTGGTTCAATAGATATGTATACTTATCCCTTTTAGTCGGTTAACCCCACCCACTATGACGTAGAAATTGAACCATTAAAGGTAGAGCCTTGGATCAGCTTGTGGATTAATATACACATAAAACCCTATCAACAAAATCGATTCTATCTTGCTTGGTTCAATAGATATGGACTCTTATCCGTTTTAGTCGGTTAACCCCACCCACAATAAATATGGACACTTATGCCTTTTAGTCGGTTAACCCCACCCACTTTGACGTAGAAATTGAAACGTTAACGACAGAACCTTGTATCAGCTTGTGGATTAATATACGCATAAAAACCTATCATCTTCAAAAATAAAATCGATTCTATCTTGCTTAGTTCAATAGATAAGGACACTTATCCCTTTTAGTCGGTTAACCCCACCCAGCATGACGTAGAAATTGAACCGTTAGCGATAGAACCTTGGATCAGCTTGTGGATTAATATACACATAAAAACCTATCATCTGCAAAAACAAAATCGATTCTATCTTGCTTGGTTCAATAGATATGGACACTTATCCCTTTTAGTCGGTTAACCCCACCCACAATAGATATTGACACTTTTCCCTTTTAGTCGGTTAACCCCATCCACTTTGACGTAGAAATTGAACCGTTAACGATAGAACCTTGGATCAGCTTGTGGATTAATATACAAATAAAAAACTACCATCTGCAAAAATAAAATCGATTCTATCTTGCTTAGTTCAATAGATATGGACACTTATCCCTTTTAGTCGTTAACCCCACCCAGTATGACGTAGAAATTGAACCGTTAGCGATAGAGCCTTGGATCAGCTTGTGGATTAATATACACATAAAAAACTACCATCTGCAAAAATAAATAAGATTCTATCTTGCTTATTTCAATAGATATGGACACTTATCCCTTTTAGTCGGTTAACCCCACCCACTATGACGTAGAAATTCAACCGTTAACGATAAAACCTTGTGTCAGCTTGTGGATTAATATACACATAAAACCCTACCATCTGCAAAAATAAAATCGATTCTATCTTGCTTGGTTCAATAGATATGGACACTTATCCCTTTTAGTCGGTTAACCCCACCCAGCATGACGTAGAAATTGAACCGTTAGCGATAGCACCTTGGATCAGCTTGTGGATTAATATACACATAAGGACCTACCATCTGCAAAAATAAATTCGATTCTATCTTGATTGGTTCAATAGATATGTATACTTATCTCTTTTAGTCGGTTAACCCCACCCAGTATGGCGTAGAAATTGAACCGTTAGCGATAGAGCCTTGGATCAGATTGTGGATTAATGTATACATAAAAAACTACCATCTGCAAAAATAAAATCGATTCTATCTTGCTTAGTTCAATAGATGTGGATACTTATCCCTTTTAGTCGGCTAACCCCACCCACTTTGACGTAGAAATTGAACCGTTAGCGACAGAACCTTGGATCAGCTTGTGGATTAATATACTCATAAAAACCTATCGTCTGCAAAAACAAAATCGATTCTATCTTGCTTGGTTCAATAGATATGGACACTTATCCCTTTTAGTCGGTTAACCCCACTCAGTATGACGTAGAAATTGAACCGTTAGCGATAGAACCTTGGATCACCTTGTGGATTAATACACACATAAAACCCTACCATCTGCAAAAATAAAATCGATTCTATCTTGCTTAGTTTAATAGATATGGACACTTATCCCTTTTAGTCGGATAACCCCACCCAGTATGACGTAGAAATTGAACCTTTAGCGATAGAACCTGTATCAGCTTGTGGATTAATATACACATAAAAATCTACCATCTGCAAAAACAAAATCGATTCTATCTTGCTTAGTTCAATAGATATGGACACTTATCCCTTTTAGTCGGTTAACCCAACCCAGTATGACGTAGAAATTGAACATTTAGCGATAGAACCTTAGATCAGCTTGTGGATTAATTTACTCATAAAAACCTATCATCTGCAAAAACAAAATCGATTCTATCTTGCTTGGTTCAATAGATGTGGACACTTATCCCTTTTAGTCGGCTAACCCCACCCACTTTGACGTAGAAATTGAACCGTTAGCGATAGAACCTTTGATCAGCTTGTGGATTAATATACTCATAAAAGCCTATCGTCTGCAAAAACAAAATCGATCCTATCTTGCTTGGTTCAATAGATATGGACACTTATCGCTTTTAGTCGGTTAACCCCACCCAGTATGACGTAGAAATTGAACCGTTAGCGATAGAACCTTGTATCAGCTTGTGGATTAATATGCACATAAAAACCTATCATCTACAAAAACAAAATCGATTCTATCTTGATCGGTTCAATAGATATGGACACTTATCCCTTTTAGTCGGTTAACCCCATCCACTTTGACGTAGAAATTGAACCGTTAACGATAGAAACTTGGATCAGCTTGTGGATTAATATACACATATAAACCTACCATCTGCAAACATAAAATCGATTCTATCTTGCTTAGTTCAATAGATATGGACACTTATCCCTTTTAGTTGGTTAACCCCACCAAGTATGACGTAGAAATTGAACCGTTAGCGATAGAGCCTTGGATCAGCTTGTGGATTAATATACACATAAAAGCTACCATCTGCAAAAATAAAATCGATTCTATCTTGCTTAGTTCAATAGATATGGAGACTTATCCCTTTTAGTCGGTTAATCCCAACCAGTATGACGTAGAAATTGAACCGGTAGCGATAGAACCTTGGATCAGCTTGTGGATTAATATACTCATAAAAACCTATCGTCTGCAAAAACAAAATCGATTCTATCTTGCTTGGTTCAATAGATATGGAAACTTTTCCCTTTTAGTCGGTTAACCCCACCCACAATATATATGGCACTTGTCCCTTTTAGTCGGTTAACCCCATCCACTTTGACGTAGAAATTGAACCGTTAACGATAGAACCTTGGATCAACTTGTGGATTAATATACACATAAAAACTATCATCTTCAAAAACAAAATCGATTCTACCTTGCTTGGTTCAACAGATATGGATACTTATCCCTTTTAGTCGGTTAACCCCACCCACAATAGATATGGACAGTTATCCCTTTTAGTCGGTTAACCCCACCAACTTTGACGTAGAAATTGAACCGTTAATGATATAGCCTTGGATCAGCTTGTGGATTAATATACACATAAAAACCTATCATCTGCAAAAACAAAATCGATTCTATCTTGCTTGGTTCAATAGATATGAACACTTATTCCTTTTAGTCGGCTAACCCCACCCACTTTGACGTAGAAATTGAACCGTTAACGACAGAATCTTGGATCAGCTTGTGGATTAATATACACATAAAAACCTATCATCTGCAAAAACAAAATCGATTCTATCTTGCTTGGTTCAATAGATATGGACACTTATCCCTTTTAGTCGGTTAACCCTACCCACAATAGAAATGGACACTTTTCCCTTTTAGTCTGTTAACCCCATCCACTTTGACGTAGAAATTGAACCGCTAACGATAGAACCTTGGATGAACTTGTGGATTAATATACACATAAAAACTATCACCTTCAAAAACAAAATCGATTCTACCTTGCTTGGTTCAATAGATATGGATACTTATCCCTTTTAGTCGGTTAATCTCACCCATAATAGATATGGACAGTTATCTCTTTTAGTCGGTTAACCCCACCAACTTTGACGTAGAAATTGAACCGTTAACGATATAGCATTGGATCAACTTGTGGATTAATATACACATAAAAACCTATCATATGCAAAAGCAAAATCGATTCTATCTTGCTTGGTTCAATAGATATGGAAACTTATCCTTTTAGTCGGTTAACCCCACCCACAATAGATATGGACACTTATCCCTTTTAGTCGGTTAACGCCACCCACTTTGACGTAGAAATTGAACCGTTAACGATAGAACTTTGGATCAGCTTGTGGATTAATATACACATAAAATCCTATCATCTGCAAAAACAAAATCGATTCTATCTTGCTTGGTTCAATTGATATGGACACTTATCACTTTTAGTCGGTTAACCCTACCCACAATAGATATGGACACTTTTCCCTTTTAGTCGGTTAACCCAATCCACTCTGACGTAGAAATTGAACCCTTAACGATAGAACCTTGGATCAACTTGTGGATTAATATACACATAAAAACTATCATCTTCAAAAACAAAATCGATTCTACTTTGCTTTGTTCAATAGATATGGATACTTATCCCTTTTAGTCGGTTAACCCCACCCACTTTGACATAGAAATTGAACCGTTAAAGATAGAGCCTTGGATCAGCTTGTGGATTAATATACACATAAAAACCTACCATCTGTAAAAATAAATTCGATTCTATCTTGCTTGGTTCAATGAATATGTATACTTATCCCTTTTAGTCGGTTAACCCCACTAACTATGACGTAGAAATTGAACCATTAAAGATAGAGCCTTGGATCAGCTTGTGGATTAATATACACATAAAACCCTATCATCTTCGATTCTATCTTGCTTGGTTCAATAGATGTGGACACTTATCCCTTTTAGTCGGCTAACCCCACCCACTTTGACGTAGAAATTGAACCGTTAGCGACAGAACCTTGGATCAGCTTGTGGATTAATAAACACATAAAAACCTATCATCTGCAAAAACAAAATCGATTCTATCTTGCTTGGTTCAATAGATATTAGTCGGTTAACCCCATCCATTTTGACGTAGAAATTGAACCGTTAACGATAGAAACTTGGATCAGCTTGTGGATTAATATACACATAAAAACCTACCATCTGCAAAAATAAAATCGATTCTATCTTGCTTAGTTCAATAGATATGGACACTTATCCCTTTTAGTCGGTTAACCCAACCCAGTATGACGTAGAAATTGAACCGTTAGCGATAGAGCCTTGGATCAGCTTGTGCATTAATGTACACATAAAAAACTACCATCTGCAAAAATAAAATCGATTCTATCTTGCTTAGTTCAATAGATATGGACACTTATCCTTTTAGTCGGTTAACCCCACCCACTATGACGTAGAAATTCAACCGTTAACGATAAAACCTTGTGTCAGCTTGTGGATTAATATACACATAAAGACCTAAAATCTGCAAAAATAAAATCGATTCTATCTTGCTTGGTTCAATAGATATGGACACTTATCCCTTTTAGTCGGTTAACCCCACCCAGTATGACGTACAAATTGAACCGTTAGCGATAGAACCTTGGATCAGCTTGTGGATTAATATACACATAAAAACCTACCATCTGCAAAAATAAATTCGATTCTATCTTGCTTGGTTCAATAGATATGTATACTTATCCCTTTTAGTCGGTTAACCCCACTAACTATGACGTAGAAATTGAACCATTAAAGATAGAGCCTTGGATCAGCTTGTGGATTAATATACACATAAAACCCTATCATCTTCGATTCTATCTTGCTTGGTTCAATAGATGTGGACACTTATCCCTTTTAGTCGGCTAACCCCACCCACTTTGACGTAGAAATTGAACCGTTAGCGATAGAACCTTGGATCAGCTTGTGGATTAATTTACACATAAAAACCTACCATCTGCAAAAATAAATTCGACTCTATCTTGATTGGTTCAATAGATATGTATACTTATCCCTTTTAGTCGGTTAAATCCACCCACTATGACGTAGAAATTGAACCGTTAACGATAGAACCTTGGATCAGCTTGTGGATTAATATACATATAAAAACCTACCATCTGCAAAAATAAATTCGATTCTATCTTGCTTCGTTCAATAGATATGGACACTTATTCCTTTTAGTTGGCTAACCCCACCCACTTTGACGTAGAAATTGAACCGTTGACGATAGAACCTTGTATCAGCTTGTGGATTAATGTACACATAAAAACCTACCATTTGCAAAAATAAAATCGATTCTATCTTGCGTAGTTCAATAGATATGGACACTTATCCCTTTTAGTCGGTTAACCCCACCCAGTATGACGTAGAAATTGAACCGTTAGCGATAGAACCTTGGATCAGCTTGTGGATTAATTTACACATAAAAACCTACCATCTGCAAAAATAAATTCGATTCTATCTTGATTGGTTCAATAGATATGTATACTTATCCCTTTTAGTCGGTTAACTCCACCCACTATGACGTAGAAATTGAACCGTTAGCGACAGCACCTTGGATCAGCTTGTGGATTAATATACACATAAAAACCTACCATCTGCAAAAACAAAATCGATTTCATCTTGCTTAGTTCAATAGATATGTACACTTATCCCTTTTAGTCGGTTAACCCCACCCAGTATGACGTAGAAATTGAACCGTTAGCGATAGAACCCTAGATCAGCTTGTATATTAATATACTCATAAAAACCTATCATCTGCAAAAACAAAATCGATTCTATCTTGCTTGGTTCAATAGATGTGGACACTTATCCCTTTTAGTCGGCTAACCCCACCCACTTTGACATAGAAATTGAACCGTTAGCGAAAGAACCTTGGATCAGCTTATGGATTAATATACTCATAAAAACCTATCGTCTGCAAAAACAAAATCGATTCTATCTTGCTTGGTTCAATAGATATGGACAATTATCCCTTTTAGACGGTTAACCCCACCCAGTATGACGTAGAAATTGAACCGTTAGCGATAGAACCTTAGGTCAGCTTGTGGATTAATATACGCATAAAAACCTACCATCTGCAAAAATAAAATCGATTCTATCTTGCTTGGTTCAATAGATATGTATACTTATCCCTTTTAGTCGGTTAACCCCACCCACTTTGACATAGAAATTGAACCGTTAAAGATAGAGCCTTGGATCAGCTTGTGGATTAATATACACATAAAAACCTACCATCTGCAAAAATAAATTCGATTCTATCTTGCTTGGTTCAATAGATATGTATACTTATCCCTTTTAGTCGGTTAACCCCACTAACTATGACGTAGAAATTGAACCATTAAAGATAGAGCCTTGGATCAGCTTGTGGATTAATATACGCATAAAACCCTATCATCTTCGATTCTATCTTGCTTGGTTCAATAGATGTGGACACTTATCCCTTTTAGTCGGCTAACCCCACCCAGTATGACGTAGAAATTGAGCCGTTAGCGATAGAGCCTTGGATCAGCTTGTGCATTAATATACACATAAAAACCTATCATCTGCAAAAACAAAATCGATTCTATCTTGCTTGGTTCAATAGATATGGACACTTATCCCTTTTAGTCGGTTAACCCCATCCACTTTGACGTAGAAATTGAACCGTTAACGATAGAAACTTGGGTCAGCTTGTGGATTAATACACACATAAAAACCTACCATCTGCAAAAATAAAATCGATTCTATCTTGCTTAGTTCAATAGATATGGACACTTATCCCTCTTAGTCGGTTAACCCCACCCAGTATGACGTAGAAATTGAACCGTTAGCGATAGAGCCTTGGATCAGCCTGTGGATTAATGTACACATAAAAAACTACCATCTGCAAAAATAAAATCGATTATATCTTGCTTAGTTCAATAGATATGGACACTTATCCCTTTTAGTCGGTTAACCCAAACCAGTATGACGTAGAAATTGACCGTTAGCGATAGAACCTTTGATCAGCCTGTGAATTAATATACTCATAAAAACCTATCGTCTGCAAAAACAAAATCGATTCTATCTTGCTTGGTTCAATAGATATGGACACTTATCCCTTTTAGTCGGTTAACCCCACCCAGTATGACGTAGAAATTGAACCGTTAGCGATAGAACCTTAGGTCAGCTTGTGGATTAGTATACGCATAAAAACCTACCATCTGCAAAAATAAAATCGATTCTATCTTGCTTGGTTCAATAGATATGGACACTTATCCCTTTTAGTCGGTTAACACAACCCACTATGACGTAGAAATTGAACCACTAAAGATAGGGCCTTTGATCAGCTTGTGGATTAATGTACACATAAAAACCTACCATTTGCAAAAACAAAATCGATTCTATCTTGCTTGGTTCAATAGATATGGACACTTATCCCTTTTAGTCGGTTAACCCCATCCACTTTGACGTAGAAATTGAGCCGTTAACGATAGAAACATGGATCAGCTTGTGGATTAATATACACATAAAAACCTACCATCTGCAAAAATAAAATCGATTCTATCTTACTTAGTTCAATAGATATGGACACTTATCCCTTTTAGTCGGTTAACCCCACCCAGTATGACGTAGAAATTGAACCGTTAGCGATAGAGCCTTGGATCAGCTTGTGGATCAATATACACATAAAAACCTACCATCTGCAAAAATAAAATCGATTCTATCTTGCTTGGTTCAATAGATATGGACACTTATCCCTTTTAGTCGGTTAACACAACCCACTATGACGTAGAAATTGAACCACTAAAGATAGAGCCTTTGATCAGCTTGTGGATTAATGTACACATAAAAACCTACCATTTGCAAAAACAAAATCGATTCTATCTTGCTTGGTTCAATAGATGTGGACACTTATCCCTTTTAGTCGGCTAACCCCTCCCACTTTGACGTAGAAATTGAACCGTTAGCGATAGAACCTTGGATCAGCTTTTGGATTAATATACTCATAAAAACCTATCGTCTGCAAAAACAAAATCGATTCTATCTTACTTGGTTCAATAGATATGGACACTTATCCCTTTTAGTCGGTTAACCCCACCCAGTATGACGTAGAATTTGAACCGTTAGCGATAGAACCTTAGATCAGCTTGTGGATTAATATACACCTAAAAACCTATCATCTGCAAAAACAAAATCGATTCTATCTTGCTTGGTTCAATAGATATGGACACTTATCCCTTTTAGTCGGTTAACCCCATCCACTTTGACGTAGAAATTGAGCCGTTAACGATAGAAACATGGATCAGCTTGTGGATTAATATACACATAAAAACCTACCATCTGCAAAAATAAATTCGATTCTATCTTGATTGGTTCAATAGATACGTATACTTATCCCTTTTAGTCGGTTAAATCCACCCACTATAACGTAGAAATTGAACCGTTAACGATAGAACCTTGGATCAGCTTGTGGATTAATATACATATAAAAACCTACCATCTGCAAAAATAAATTCGATTCTATCTTGCTTCGTTCAATAGATATGGACACTTATTCCTTTTAGTTGGCTAACCCCACCCACTTTGACGTAGAAATTGAACCGTTGACGATAGAACCTTGTATCAGCTTGTGGATTAATATACACATAAAAACCTACCATTTGCAAAAATAAAATCGATTCTATCTTGCGTAGTTCAATAGATATGGACACTTATCCCTTTTAGTCGGTTAACCCCACCCAGTATGACGTAGAAATTGAACCGTTAGCGATAGAACCTTGGATCAGCTTGTGGATTAATTTACACATAAAAACCTACCATCTGCAAAAATAAATTCGATTCTATCTTGATTGGTTCAATAGGTATGTATACTTATCCCTTTTAGTCGGTTAACTCCACCCACTATGACGTAGAAATTGAACCGTTAGCGACAGCACCTTGGATCAGCTTGTGGATTAATATACACATAAAAACCTACCATCTGCAAAAACAAAATCGATTTCATCTTGCTTAGTTCAATAGATATGTACACTTATCCCTTTTAGTCGGTTAACCCCACCCAGTATGACGTAGAAATTGAACCGTTAGCGATAGAACCCTAGATCAGCTTGTATATTAATATACTTATAAAAACCTATCATCTGCAAAAACAAAATCGATTCTATCTTGCTTGGTTCAATAGATGTGGACACTTATCCCTTTTAGTCGGCTAACCCCACCCACTTTGACATAGAAATTGAACCGTTAGCGAAAGAACCTTGGATCAGCTTATGGATTAATATACTCATAAAAACCTATCGTCTGCAAAAACAAAATCGATTCTATCTTGCTTGGTTCAATAGATATGGACACTTATCCCTTTTAGTCGGTTAACCCCACCCAGTATGACGTAGAAATTGAACCGTTAGCGATAGAACCTTAGGTCAGCTTGTGGATTAATATACGCATAAAAACCTACCATCTGCAAAAATAAAATCGATTCTATCTTGCTTGGTTCAATAGATATGTATACTTATCCCTTTTAGTCGGTTAACCCCACCCACTTTGACATAGAAATTGAACCGTTAAAGATAGAGCCTTGGATCAGCTTGTGGATTAATATACACATAAAAACCTACCATCTGCAAAAATAAATTCGATTCTATCTTGCTTGGTTCAATAGATATGTATACTTATCCCTTTTAGTCGGTTAACCCCACTAACTATGACGTAGAAATTGAACCATTAAAGATAGAGCCTTGGATCAGCTTGTGGATTAATATACACATAAAACCCTATCATATTCGATTCTATCTTGCTTGGTTCAATAGATGTGGACACTTATCCCTTTTAGTCGGCTAACCCCACCCAGTATGACGTAGAAATTGAACCGTTAGCGATAGAGCCTTGGATCAGCTTGTGCATTAATATACACATAAAAACCTATCATCTGCAAAAACAAAATCGATTCTATCTTGCTTGGTTCAATAGATATGGACACTTATCCCTTTTAGTCGGTTAACCCCATCCACTTTGACGTAGAAATTGAACCGTTAACGATAGAAACTTGGGTCAGCTTGTGGATTAATACACACATAAAAACCTACCATCTGCAAAAATAAAATCGATTCTATCTTGCTTAGTTCAATAGATATGGACACTTATCCCTCTTAGTCGGTTAACCCCACCCAGTATGACGCAGAAATTGAACCGTTAGCGATAGAGCCTTGGATCAGCCTGTGGATTAATGTACACATAAAAAACTACCATCTGCAAAAATAAAATCGATTATATCTTGCTTAGTTCAATAGACATGGACACTTATCCCTTTTAGTCGGTTAACCCAAACCAGTATGACGTAGAAATTGACCGTTAGCGATAGAACCTTGGATCAGCCTGTGGATTAATATACTCATAAAAACCTATCGTCTGCAAAAACAAAATCGATTCTATCTTGCTTGGTTCAATAGATATGGACACTTATCCCTTTTAGTCGGTTAACCCCACCCAGTATGACGTAGAAATTGAACCGTTAGCGATAGAACCTTAGGTCAGCTTGTGGATTAATATACGCATAAAAACCTACCATCTGCAAAAATAAAATCGATTCTATCTTTCTTGGTTCAATAGATATGGACACTTATCCCTTTTAGTCGGTTAACACAACCCACTATGACGTAGAAATTGAACCACTAAAGATAGGGCCTTTGATCAGCTTGTGGATTAATGTACACATAAAAACCTACCATTTGCAAAAACAAAATCGATTCTATCTTGCTTGGTTCAATAGATGTGGACACTTATCCCTTTTAGTCGGCTAACCCCTCCCACTTTGACGTAGAAATTGAACCGTTAGCGATAGAACCTTGGATCAGCTTTTGGATTAATATACTCATAAAAACCTATCGTCTGCAAAAACAAAATCGATTCTATCTTGCTTGGTTCAATAGATATGGACACTTATCCCTTTTAGTCGGTTAACCCCACCCAGTATGACGTAGAAATTGAACCGTTAGCGATAGAACCTTAGATTAGCTTGCGGATTAATATACACCTAAAAAACTATCATCTGCAAAAACAAAATCGATTCTATCTTGCTTGGTTCAATAGATATGGACACTTATCCCTTTTAGTCGGTTAACCCCATCCACTTTGACGTAGAAATTGAGCCGTTAACGATAGAAACATGGATCAGCTTGTGGATTAATATACACATAAAAACCTACCATCTGCAAAAATAAAATCGATTCTATCTTGCTTAGTTCAATAGATATGGACACTTATCCCTTTTAGTCGGTTAACCCCACCCAGTATGACGTAGAAATTGAACCGTTAGCGATAGAGCCTTGGATCAGCTTGTGGATCAATATACACATAAAAACCTACCATCTGCAAAAATAAAATCGATTCTATCTTGCTTGGTTCAATAGATATGGACACTTATCCCTTTTAGTCGGTTAACACAACCCACTATGACGTAGAAATTGAACCACTAAAGATAGAGCCTTTGATCAGCTTGTGGATTAATGTACACATAAAAACCTACCATTTGCAAAAACAAAATCGATTCTATCTTGCTTGGTTCAATAGATGTGGACACTTATCCCTTTTAGTCGGCTAACCCCCCCACTTTGACGTAGAAATTGAACCGTTAGCGATAGAACTTTGGATCAGCTTTTGGATTAATATACTCATAAAAACCTATCGTCTGCAAAAACAAAATCGATTCTATCTTACTTGGTTCAATAGATATGGACACTTATCCCTTTTAGTCGGTTAACCCCACCCAGTATGACGTAGAAATTGAACCGTTAGCGATAGAACCTTAGATCAGCTTGTGGATTAATATACACCTAAAAACCTATCATCTGCAAAAACAAAATCGATTCTATCTTGCTTGGTTCAATAGATATGGACACTTATCCCTTTTAGTCGGTTAACCCCATCCACTTTGACGTAGAAATTGAGCCGTTAACGATAGAAACATGGATCAGCTTGTGGATTAATATACACATAAAAACCTACCATCTGCAAAAATAAAATCGATTCTATCTTGCTTAGTTCAATAGATATGGACAATTATCCCTTTTAGTCGGTTAACCCCACCCAGTATGACGTAGAAATTGAACCGTTAGCGATAGAGCCTTGGATCAGCTTGTGGATTAATATACACATAAAAACCTACCATCTGCAAAAATAAAATCGATTCTATCTTGCTCAGTTCAATAGATATGGACACTTATCCCTTTTAGTCGGTTAACCCCAACCAGTATGACGTAGAAATTGAACCGTTAGCCATAGAACCTTGGATCAGCTTTTGGATTAATATACTCATAAAAACCTATCGTCTGCAAAAACAAAATCGATTCTATCTTGCTTGGTTCAATAGATATGGACACTTATCCCTTTTAGTCGGTTAACACAACCCACTATGACGTAGAAATTGAACCACTAAAGATAGAGCCTTGGATCAGCTTGTGGATTAATGTACACATAAAAACCTACCATTTGCAAAAACAAAATCGATTCTATCTTGCTTGGTTCAATAGATATGGAAACTTATCCCTTTTAGTCGGCTAACCCCACCCACCTTGACGTAGAAATTCAACCGTTAACGATAGAACCTTGTATCAGCTTGTGGATTAATATACACATAAAAACCTACCATCTGCAAAAATAAAATCGATTCTATCTTGCTTGGTTCAATAGATATGGACACTTATCCCTTTTAGTCGGTTAACCCCACCCAGCATGACGTAGAAATTGAAGCGTTAGCGACAGAACCTTGGATCAGCTTGTGGATTAATATACACATAACAGCCTATCGTCTGCAAAAATAAATTCGATTCTGTCTTGCTTGGTTCAATATATATGTATACTTATCCCTTTTAGTCGGTTAACACAACCCACTATGATGTAGAAATTGAACCACTAAAGATAGAGCCTTGGATCAGCCTGTGGATTAATATACACATAAAAACCTACCATTTGCAAAAACAAAATCGATTCTATCTTGCTTGGTTCAATAGATATGGACACTTATCCCTTTTAGTCGGTTAACCCCACCCAGTATGACGTAGAAATTGAACCGTTAGCGATAGAACCTTAGGTCAGCTTGTGGATTAATATACGCATAAAAACCTACCATCTGCAAAAATAAAATCGATTCTATCTTGCTTGGTTCAATAGATATGGACACTTATCCCTTTTAGTCGGTTAACACAACCCACTATGACGTAGAAATTGAACCACTAAAGATAGGGCCTTTGGTCAGCTTGTGGATTAATGTACACATAAAAACCTACCATTTGCAAAAACAAAATCGATTCTATCTTGCTTGGTTCAATAGATGTGGACACTTATCCCTTTTAGTCGGCTAACCCCTCCCACTTTGACGTAGAAATTGAACCGTTAGCGATAGAACCTTGGATCAGCTTTTGGATTAATATACTCATAAAAACCTATCGTCTGCAAAAACAAAATCGATTCTATCTTGCTTGGTTCAATAGATATGGACACTTATCCCTTTTAGTCGGTTAACCCCACCCAGTATGACGTAGAAATTGAACCGTTAGCGATAGAACCTTAGATCAGCTTGTGGATTAATGTACACCTAAAAAACTATCATCTGCAAAAACAAAATCGATTCTATCTTGCTTGGTTCAATAGATATGGACACTTATCCCTTTTAGTCGGTTAACCCCATCCACTTTGACGTAGAAATTGAGCCGTTAACGATAGAAACATGGATCAGCTTGTGGATTAATATACACATAAAAACCTACCATCTGCAAAAATAAAATCGATTCTATCTTGCTTAGTTCAATAGATATGGACACTTATCCCTTTTAGTCGGTTAACCCCACCCAGTATGACGTAGAAATTGAACCGTTAGCGATAGAGCCTTGGATCAGCTTGTGGATCAATATACACATAAAAACCTACCATCTGCAAAAATAAAATCGATTCTATCTTGCTTGGTTCAATAGATATGGACACTTATCCCTTTTAGTCGGTTAACACAACCCACTATGACGTAGAAATTGAACCACTAAAGATAGAGCCTTTGATCAGCTTGTGGATTAATGTACACATAAAAACCTACCATTTGCAAAAACAAAATCGATTCTATCTTGCTTGGTTCAATAGATGTGGACACTTATCCCTTCTAGTCGGCTAACCCCTCCCACTTTGACGTAGAAATTGAACCGTTAGCGATAGAACCTTGGATCAGCTTTTGGATTAATATACTCATAAAAACCTATCGTCTGCAAAAACAAAATCGATTCTATCTTACTTGGTTCAATAGATATGGACACTTATCCCTTTTAGTCGGTTAACCCCACCCAGTATGACGTAGAAATTGAACCGTTAGCGATAGAACCTTAGATCAGCTTGTGGATTAATATACACCTAAAAACCTATCATCTGCAAAAACAAAATCGATTCTATCTTGCTTGGTTCAATAGATATGGACACTTATCCCTTTTAGTCGGTTAACCCCATCCACTTTGACGTAGAAATTGAGCCGTTAACGATAGAAACATGGATCAGCTTGTGGATTAATATACACACAAAAACCTACCATCTGCAAAAATAAAATCGATTCTATCTTGCTTAGTTCAATAGATATGGACAATTATCCCTTTTAGTCGGTTAACCCCACCCAGTATGACGTAGAAATTGAACCGTTAGCGATAGAGCCTTGGATCAGCTTGTGGATTAATATACACATAAAAAACTACCATCTGCAAAAATAAATAAGATTCTATCTTGCTTATTTCAATAGATATGGACACTTATCCCTTTTAGTCGGCTAACCCCTCCCACTTTGACGTAGAAATTGAACCGTTAGCGATAGAACCTTGGATCGGCTTTTGGATTAATATACTCATAAAAACCTATCGTCTGCAAAAACAAAATCGATTCTATCTTACTTGGTTCAATAGATATGGACACTTATCCCTTTTAGTCGGTTAACCCCACCCAGTATGACGTAGAAATTGAACCGTTAGCGATAGAACCTTAGATCAGCTTGTGGATTAATATACACCTAAAAACCTATCATCTGCAAAAACAAAATCGATTCTATCTTGCTTGGTTCAATAGATATGGACACTTATCCCTTTTAGTCGGTTAACCCCATCCACTTTGACGTAGAAATTGAGCCGTTAACGATAGAACCTTGGATCAACTTGTGGATTAATATACACATAAAAACTATCATCTTCAAGAACAAAATCGATTCTATTTTGCTTGGTTCAATAGATATGTATACTTATCCCTTTTAGTCGGTTAACCCCACCCACTATGACGTAGAAATTGAACCATTTAAGATAGAGCCTTGGATCAGCTTGTGGATTAATATGCACATAAAAACCTATCATCTGCAAAAATAAATTCGATTCTATCTTGCTTGGTTCAATAGATATGTATACTTATCCCTTTTAGTCGGTTAACCACACCCACTATGACGTAGAAATTGAACCATTTAAGATAGAACCTTGGATCAGCTTGTGGATTAATATACACATAAAAACCTATCATCTGCAAAAACAAAATCGATTCTATCTTGCTTATTTCAATAGATATGGACACTTATCCCTTTTAGTCGGTTAACCCCACCCACTATGACGTAGAAATTCAACCGTTAACGATAGAACCTTGTGTCAGCTTGTGGATTAATATACACATAAAACCCTATCGTCTGCAAAAACAAAATCGATTCTATCTTGCTTGGTTCAATAGATATGGACACTTATCCCTTTTAGTCGGTTAACCCCACCCAGTATGACGTAGAAATTGAACCGTTAGCGATAGAACCTTAGATCAGCTTGTGGATTAATATACACCTAAAAACCTATCATCTGCAAAAACAAAATCGATTCTATCTTGCTTGGTTCAATAGATATGGACACTTATCCCTTTTAGTCGGTTAACCCCATCCACTTTGACGTAGAAATTGAGCCGTTAACGATAGAAACATGGATCAGCTTGTGGATTAATATACACATAAAAACCTACCATCTGCAAAAATAAAATCGATTCTATCTTGCTCAGTTCAATAGATATGGACACTTATCCCTTTTAGTCGGTTAACCCCAACCAGTATGACGTAGAAATTGAACCGTTAGCGATAGAACCTTGGATCAGCTTGTGGATTAATATACTCATAAAAACCTATCGTTTGCAAAAACAAAATCGATTCTATCTTGCTTGGTTCAATAGATATGGACACTTATCCCTTTTAGTCGGTTAACCCCACCCAGTATGACGTAGAAATTGAACCGTTAGCGATAGAACCTTAGGTCAGCTTGTGGATTAATATACACCTAAAAACCAATCATCTGCAAAAACAAAATCGATTCTATCTTGCTTGGTTCAATAGATATGGACACTTATTCCTTTTAGTCGGCTAACCCCACCCACTTTGACGTAGAAATTCAACCGTTAACGATAGAACCTTGTATCAGCTTGTTGATTAATATACACATAAAAACCTACCATCAGCAAAAATAAAATCGATTCTATCTTGCTTGGTTCAATAGATATGGACACTTATCCCTTTTAGTCGGTTAACACAACCCACTATGACGTAGAAATTGAACCACTAAAGATAGAGCCTTGGATCAGCTTGTGGATTAATGTACACATAAAAACCTACCATTTGCAAAAACAAAATCGATTATATCTTGCTTGGTTCAATAGATATGGAAACTTATCCCTTTTAGTCGGCTAACCCCACCCACCTTGACGTAGAAATTCAAACGTTAACGATAGAACCTTGTATCAGCTTGTGGATTAATATACACATAAAAACCTACCATCTGCAAAAATAAAATCGATTCTATCTTGCTTGGTTCAATAGATATGGACACTTATCCCTTTTAGTCGGTTAACCCCACCCAGCATGACGTAGAAATTGAAGCGTTAGCGACAGAACCTTGGATCAGCTTGTGGATTAATATACACATAACAGCCTATCGTCTGCAAAAATAAATTCGATTCTGTCTTGCTTGGTTCAATATATATGTATACTTATCCCTTTTAGTCGGTTAACACAACCCACTATGACGTAGAAATTGAACCACTAAAGATAGAGCCTTGGATCAGCTTGTGTATTAATGTACACATAAAAACCTACCATTTGCAAAAACAAAATCGATTCTATCTTGCTTGATTCAATAGATATGGACACTTATCCCTTTTAGTCGGTTAACCCCACCCAGCATGACGTAGAAATTGAACCGTTAGCGATAGAACCTTGGATCAGCTTGTGGATTAATATACACATAAAAACCTACCATCTGCAAAAACAAAATCGATTCTATCTTGCTTGGTTCAATAGATATGTATACTTATCCCTTTTAGTCGGTTAACCACACCCACTATGACGTAGAAATTGAACCATTTAAGATAGAACCTTGGATCAGCTTGTGGATTAATATACACATAAAAACCTATCATCTGCAAAAATAAATTCGATTCTATCTTGCTTGGTTCAATAGATATGTATACTTATCCCTTTTAGTCGGTTAACCACACCCACTATGACGTAGAAATTGAACCATTTAAGATAGAACCTTGGATCAGCTTGTGGATTAATATACACATAAAAACCTATCATCTGCAAAAACAAAATCGATTCTATCTTGCTTGGTTCAATAGATATGGACACTTATCCCTTTTAGTCGGTTAACACAACCCACTATGACGTAGAAATTGAACCACTAAAGATAGAGCCTTGGATCAGCTTGTGGATTAATGTACACATAAAAACCTACCATTTGCAAAAACAAAATCGATTCTATCTTGCTTGGTTCAATAGATATGGAAACTTATCCCTTTTAGTCGGCTAACCCCACCCACCTTGACGTAGAAATTCAACCGTTAACGATAGAACCTTGTATCAGCTTGTGGATTAATATACACATAAAAACCTACCATCTGCAAAAATAAAATCGATTCTATCTTGCTTGGTTCAATAGATATGGACACTTATCCCTTTTAGTCGGTTAACCCCACCCAGCATGACGTAGAAATTGAAGCGTTAGCGACAGAACCTTGGATCAGCTTGTGGATTAATATACACATAACAGCCTATCGTCTGCAAAAATAAATTCGATTCTGTCTTGCTTGGTTCAATATATATGTATACTTATCCCTTTTAGTCGGTTAACACAACCCACTATGATGTAGAAATTGAACCACTAAAGATAGAGCCTTGGATCAGCCTGTGGATTAATATACACATAAAAACCTACCATTTGCAAAAACAAAATCGATTCTATCTTGCTTGGTTCAATAGATATGGACACTTATCCCTTTTAGTCGGTTAACCCCACCCAGCAGGACGTAGAAATTGAACCGTTAGCGATAGAACCTTGGATCAGCTTTTGGATTAATATACTCATAAAAACCTATCGTCTGCAAAAACAAAATCGATTCTATCTTGCTTGGTTCAATAGATATGGACACTTATCCCTTTTAGTCGGTTAATCCTACCCACAATAGATATGGACACTTATCCCTTTTAGTCGGTTAACCCTACCCACAATAGATATGGACACTTATCCCTATTAGTCGGTTAACCCCACCCACTATGACGTAGAAATTGAACCGTTAACGATAAAACCTTGGATCAGCTTGTGGATTAATATACACATAAAAACCTATCATCTGCAAAAATAAATTCGATTCTATCTTGCTTGGTTCAATAGATATGTATACTTATCCCTTTTAGTCGGTTAACCCCACCCACTATGACGTAGAAATTGAACCATTTAAGATAGAGCCTTGGATCAGCTTGTGGATTAATATACACATAAAAACCTATCATCTGCAAAAATAAATTCGATTCTATCTTGCTTGGTTCAATAGATATGTATACTTATCCCTTTTAGTCGGTTAACCACACGCACTATGACGTAGAAATTGAACCATTTAAGATAGAACCTTGGATCAGCTTGTGGATTAATATACACATAAAAACCTATCATCTGCAAAAACAAAATCGATTCTATCTTGCTTGGTTCAACAGATATGGACACTTATCACTTTTAGTCGGTTAACCCTACCCACAATAGATATGGACACTTTTCCCTTTTAGTCGGTTAACCCCAATCACTTTGACGTAGAAATTGAGCCGTTAACGATAGAACCTTGGATCAACTTGTGGATTAATATACACATAAAAACTATCATCTTCAAGAACAAAATCGATTCTATTTTGCTTGGTTCAATAGATATGGATAATTATCCCTTTCAGTCGGTTAACCCCACCCACTTTGACATAGAAATTGAACCGTTAAAGATAGAGCTTTGGATTAGCTTGTGGATTAATACACACATAAAAACCTACCATCTGCAAAAATAAATTCCATTCTGTCTTCCTTGGTTCAATAGATATGTATACTTATCCCTTTTAGTCGGTTAACCCCACCCACTATGACGTAGAAATTGAACCATTAAAGGTAGAGCCTTGGATCAGCTTGTTGATTAATATACACATAAAACCCTATCACCTGCAAAAACAAAATCGATTCTATCTTGCTTGGTTCAATAGATATGGACACTTATCCCTTTTAGTCGGTTAACCCCACCCACTATGACGTAGAAATTGAACCATTAAAGATAGAGCCTTGGATCAGCTTGTGGATTAATATACACATAAAACCCTATCAACAAAATAGATTCTATCTTGCTTGGTTCAATAGATATGGACACTTATCCGTTTTAGTCGGTTAACCCCACCCACAATAAATATGGACACTTATCCCTTTTAGTCGGTTAACCCCACCCACTTTGACGTAGAAATTGAAACGTTAACGACAGAACCTTGTATCAGCTTGTGGATTAATATACGCATAAAAACCTATCATCTTCAAAAATAAAATCGATTCTATCTTGCTTAGTTCAATAGATATGGACACGTATCCCTTTTAGTCGGTTAACCCCACCCAGCATGACGTACAAACTGAACCGTTAGCGATAGAACCTTGGATCAGCTTGTGGATTAATATACACATAAAAACCTACCATCTGCAAAAATAAAATCGATTCTATCTTGCTTAGTTCAATAGATATGGACACTTATCCCTTTTAGTCGGTTAACACAACCCACTATGACGTAGAAATTGAACCACTAAAGATAGAGCCTTGGATCAGCTTGTGGATTAATGTACACATAAAAACCTACCATTTGCAAAAACAAAATCGATTCTAGCTTGCTTGGTTCAATAGATATGGAAACTTATCCCTTTTAGTCGGCTAACCCCACCCACCTTGACGTAGAAGTTCAACCGTTAACGATAGAACCTTGTATCAGCTTGTGGATTAATATACACATAAAAACCTACCATCTGCAAAAATAAAATCGATTCTATCTTGCTTGGTTCAATAGATATGGACACTTATCCCTTTTAGTCGGTTAACCCCACCCAGCATGACGTAGAAATTGAAGCGTTAGCGACAGAACCTTGGATCAGCTTGTGGATTAATATACACATAACAGCCTATCGTCTGCAAAAATAAATTCGATTCTGTCTTGCTTGGTTCAATATATATGTATACTTATCCCTTTTAGTCGGTTAACACAACCCACTATGACGTAGAAATTGAACCACTAAAGATAGAGCCTTGGATCAGCCTGTGTATTAATGTACACATAAAAACCTACCATTTGCAAAAACAAAATCGATTCTATCTTGCTCGGTTCAATAGATATGGACACTTATCCCTTTTAGTCGGTTAACCCCACCCAGCATGACGTAGAAATTGAACCGTTAGCGATAGAACCTTGGATCAGCTTGTGGATTAATATACACATAAAAACCTACCATCTGCAAAAACAAAATCGATTCTATCTTGCTTGGTTCAATAGATATGGACACTTATCCCTTTTAGTCGGTTAACCCTACCCACAATAGATATGGACACTTATCCCTTTTAGTCGGTTAACCCTACCCACAATAGATATGGACACTTATCCCTATTAGTCGGTTAACCTCACCCACTATGACGTAGAAATTGAACCGTTAACGATAAAACCTTGGATCAGCTTGTGGATTAATATACACATAAAAACCTATCATCTGCAAAAATAAATTCGATTCTATCTTGCTTGGTTCAATAGATATGTATACTTATCCCTTTTAGTCGGTTAACCCCACCCACTATGACGTAGAAATTGAACCATTTAAGATAGAGCCTTGGATCAGCTTGTGGATTAATATACACATAAAAACCTATCATCTGCAAAAATAAATTCGATTCTATCTTGCTTGGTTCAATAGATATGTATACTTATCCCTTTTAGTCGGTTAACCACACCCACTATGACGTAGAAATTGAACCATTTAAGATAGAACCTTGGATCAGCTTGTGGATTAATATACACATAAAAACCTATCATCTGCAAAAACAAAATCGATTCTATCTTGCTTGGTTCAACAGATATGGACACTTATCACTTTTAGTCGGTTAACCCTACCCACAATAGATATGGACACTTTTCCCTTTTAGTCGGTTAACCCCAATCACTTTGACGTAGAAATTGAACCGTTAACGATAGAACCTTGGATCAACTTGTGGATTAATATACACATAAAAACTATCATCTTCAAGAACAAAATCGATTCTATTTTGCTTGGTTCAATAGATATGTATACTTATCCCTTTTAGTCGGTTAACCCCACCCACTATGACGTAGAAATTGAACCATTTAAGATAGAGCCTTGGATCAGCTTGTGGATTAATATACACATAAAAACCTATCATCTGCAAAAATAAATTCGATTCTATCTTGCTTGGTTCAATAGATATGTATACTTATCCCTTTTAGTCGGTTAACCACACCCACTATGACGTAGAAATTGAACCATTTAAGATAGAACCTTGGATCAGCTTGTGGATTAATATACACATAAAAACCTATCATCTGCAAAAACAAAATCGATTCTATCTTGCTTATTTCAATAGATATGGACACTTATCCCTTTTAGTCGGTTAACCCCACCCACTATGACGTAGAAATTCAACCGTTAACGATAGAACCTTGTGTCAGCTTGTGGATTAATATACACATAAAACCCTATCGTCTGCAAAAACAAAATCGATTCTATCTTGCTTGGTTCAATAGATATGGACACTTATCCCTTTTAGTCGGTTAACCCCACCCAGTATGACGTAGAAATTGAACCGTTAGCGATAGAACCTTAGATCAGCTTGTGGATTAATATACACCTAAAAACCTATCATCTGCAAAAACAAAATCGATTCTATCTTGCTTGGTTCAATAGATATGGACACTTATCCCTTTTAGTCGGTTAACCCCATCCACTTTGACGTAGAAATTGAGCCGTTAACGGTAGAAACATGGATCAGCTTGTGGATTAATATACACATAAAAACCTACCATCTGCAAAAATAAAATCGATTCTATCTTGCTCAGTTCAATAGATATGGACACTTATCCCTTTTAGTCGGTTAACCCCAACCAGTATGACGTAGAAATTGAACCGTTAGCGATAGAACCTTGGATCAGCTTGTGGATTAATATACTCATAAAAACCTATCGTTTGCAAAAACAAAATCGATTCTATCTTGCTTGGTTCAATAGATATGGACACTTATCCCTTTTAGTCGGTTAACCCCACCCAGTATGACGTAGAAATTGAACCGTTAGCGATAGAACCTTAGGTCAGCTTGTGGATTAATATACACCTAAAAACCAATCATCTGCAAAAACAAAATCGATTCTATCTTGCTTGGTTCAATAGATATGGACACTTATTCCTTTTAGTCGGCTAACCCCACCCACTTTGACGTAGAAATTCAACCGTTAACGATAGAACCTTGTATCAGCTTGTTGATTAATATACACATAAAAACCTACCATCAGCAAAAATAAAATCGATTCTATCTTGCTTGGTTCAATAGATATGGACAATTATCCCTTTTAGTCGGTTAACACAACCCACTATGACGTAGAAATTGAACCACTAAAGATAGAGCCTTGGATCAGCTTGTGGATTAATGTACACATAAAAACCTACCATTTGCAAAAACAAAATCGATTATATCTTGCTTGGTTCAATAGATATGGAAACTTATCCCTTTTAGTCGGCTAACCCCACCCACCTTGACGTAGAAATTCAAACGTTAACGATAGAACCTTGTATCAGCTTGTGGATTAATATACACATAAAAACCTACCATCTGCAAAAATAAAATCGATTCTATCTTGCTTGGTTCAATAGATATGGACACTTATCCCTTTTAGTCGGTTAACCCCACCCAGCATGACGTAGAAATTGAAGCGTTAGCGACAGAACCTTGGATCAGCTTGTGGATTAATATACACATAACAGCCTATCGTCTGCAAAAATAAATTCGATTCTGTCTTGCTTGGTTCAATATATATGTATACTTATCCCTTTTAGTAGGTTAACACAACCCACTATGACGTAGAAATTGAACCACTAAAGATAGAGCCTTGGATCAGCTTGTGTATTAATGTACACATAAAAACCTACCATTTGCAAAAACAAAATCGATTCTATCTTGCTTGGTTCAATAGATATGGACACTTATCCCTTTTAGTCGGTTAACCCCACCCAGCATGACGTAGAAATTGAACCGTTAGCGATAGAACCTTGGATCAGCTTGTGGATTAATATACACATAAAAACCTACCATCTGCAAAAACAAAATCGATTCTATCTTGCTTGGTTCAATAGATATGTATACTTATCCCTTTTAGTCGGTTAACCACACCCACTATGACGTAGAAATTGAACCATTTAAGATAGAACCTTGGATCAGCTTGTGAATTAATATACACATAAAAACCTATCATCTGCAAAAATAAATTCGATTCTATCTTGCTTGGTTCAATAGATATGTATACTTATCCCTTTTAGTCGGTTAACCACACCCACTATGACGTAGAAATTGAACCATTTAAGATAGAACCTTGGATCAGCTTGTGGATTAATATACACATAAAAACCTATCATCTGCAAAAACAAAATCGATTCTATCTTGCTTGGTTCAATAGATATGGACACTTATCCCTTTTAGTCGGTTAACACAACCCACTATGACGTAGAAATTGAACCACTAAAGATAGAGCCTTGGATCAGCTTGTGGATTAATGTACACATAAAAACCTACCATTTGCAAAAACAAAATCGATTCTATCTTGCTTGGTTCAATAGATATGGAAACTTATCCCTTTTAGTCGGCTAACCCCACCCACCTTGACGTAGAAATTCAACCGTTAACGATAGAACCTTGTATCAGCTTGTGGATTAATATACACATAAAAACCTACCATCTGCAAAAATAAAATCGATTCTATCTTGCTTGGTTCAATAGATATGGACACTTATCCCTTTTAGTCGGTTAACCCCACCCAGCATGACGTAGAAATTGAAGCGTTAGCGACAGAACCTTGGATCAGCTTGTGGATTAATATACACATAACAGCCTATCGTCTGCAAAAATAAATTCGATTCTGTCTTGCTTGGTTCAATATATATGTATACTTATCCCTTTTAGTCGGTTAACACAACCCACTATGATGTAGAAATTGAACCACTAAAGATAGAGCCTTGGATCAGCCTGTGGATTAATATACACATAAAAACCTACCATTTGCAAAAACAAAATCGATTCTATCTTGCTTGGTTCAATAGATATGGACACTTATCCCTTTTAGTCGGTTAACCCCACCCAGCAGGACGTAGAAATTGAACCGTTAGCGATAGAACCTTGGATCAGCTTTTGGATTAATATACTCATAAAAACCTATCGTCTGCAAAAACAAAATCGATTCTATCTTGCTTGGTTCAATAGATATGGACACTTATCCCTTTTAGTCGGTTAATCCTACCCACAATAGATATGGACACTTATCCCTTTTAGTCGGTTAACCCTACCCACAATAGATATGGACACTTATCCCTATTAGTCGGTTAACCCCACCCACTATGACGTAGAAATTGAACCGTTAACGATAAAACCTTGGATCAGCTTGTGGATTAATATACACATAAAAACCTATCATCTGCAAAAATAAATTCGATTCTATCTTGCTTGGTTCAATAGATATGTATACTTATCCCTTTTAGTCGGTTAACCCCACCCACTATGACGTAGAAATTGAACCATTTAAGATAGAGCCTTGGATCAGCTTGTGGATTAATATACACATAAAAACCTATCATCTGCAAAAATAAATTCGATTCTATCTTGCTTGGTTCAATAGATATGTATACTTATCCCTTTTAGTCGGTTAACCACACGCACTATGACGTAGAAATTGAACCATTTAAGATAGAACCTTGGATCAGCTTGTGGATTAATATACACATAAAAACCTATCATCTGCAAAAACAAAATCGATTCTATCTTGCTTGGTTCAACAGATATGGACACTTATCACTTTTAGTCGGTTAACCCTACCCACAATAGATATGGACACTTTTCCCTTTTAGTCGGTTAACCCCAATCACTTTGACGTAGAAATTGAGCCGTTAACGATAGAACCTTGGATCAACTTGTGGATTAATATACACATAAAAACTATCATCTTCAAGAACAAAATCGATTCTATTTTGCTTGGTTCAATAGATATGGATAATTATCCCTTTCAGTCGGTTAACCCCACCCACTTTGACATAGAAATTGAACCGTTAAAGATAGAGCTTTGGATTAGCTTGTGGATTAATACACACATAAAAACCTACCATCTGCAAAAATAAATTCCATTCTGTCTTCCTTGGTTCAATAGATATGTATACTTATCCCTTTTAGTCGGTTAACCCCACCCACTATGACGTAGAAATTGAACCATTAAAGGTAGAGCCTTGGATCAGCTTGTTGATTAATATACACATAAAACCCTATCACCTGCAAAAACAAAATCGATTCTATCTTGCTTGGTTCAATAGATATGGACACTTATCCCTTTTAGTCGGTTAACCCCACCCACTATGACGTAGAAATTGAACCATTAAAGATAGAGCCTTGGATCAGCTTGTGGATTAATATACACATAAAACCCTATCAACAAAATAGATTCTATCTTGCTTGGTTCAATAGATATGGACACTTATCCGTTTTAGTCGGTTAACCCCACCCACAATAAATATGGACACTTATCCCTTTTAGTCGGTTAACCCCACCCACTTTGACGTAGAAATTGAAACGTTAACGACAGAACCTTGTATCAGCTTGTGGATTAATATACGCATAAAAACCTATCATCTTCAAAAATAAAATCGATTCTATCTTGCTTAGTTCAATAGATATGGACACGTATCCCTTTTAGTCGGTTAACCCCACCCAGCATGACGTACAAATTGAACCGTTAGCGATAAAACCTTGGATCAGCTTGTGGATTAATATACACATAAAAACCTATCATCTGCAAAAACAAAATCGATTCTATCTTGCTTGGTTCAATAGATATGGACACTTATCCCTTTTAGTCGGTTAACCCCACCCACAATAGATATTGACACTTTCCCTTTTAGTCGGTTAACCCCATCCACTTTGACGTAGAAATTGAACCGTTAACGATAGAACCTTGGATCAGCTTGTGGATTAATATACAAATAAAAAACTACCATCTGCAAAAATAAAATCGATTCTATCTTGCTTAGTTCAATAGATATGGACACTTATCCCTTTTAGTCGGTTAACCCCACCCAGTATGACGTAGAAATTGAACCGTTAGCGATAGAGCCTTGGATCAGCTTGTGGATTAATACACACATAAAAAACTACCATCTGCAAAAATAAATAAGATTCTATCTTGCTTATTTCAATAGATATGGACACTTATCCCTTTTAGTCGGTTAACCCCACCCACTATGACGTAGAAATTCAACCGTTAACGATAGAACCTTGTGTCAGCTTGTGGATTAATATACACATAAAACCCTATCGTCTGCAAAAACAAAATCGATTCTATCTTGCTTGGTTCAATAGATATGGACACTTATCCCTTTTAGTCGGTTAACCCCACCCAGTATGACGTAGAAATTGAACCGTTAGCGATAGAACCTTAGATCAGCTTGTGGATTAATATACACCTAAAAACCTATCATCTGCAAAAACAAAATCGATTCTATCTTGCTTGGTTCAATAGATATGGACACTTATCCCTTTTAGTCGGTTAACCCCATCCACTTTGACGTAGAAATTGAGCCGTTAACGATAGAAACATGGATCAGCTTGTGGATTAATATACACATAAAAACCTACCATCTGTAAAAATAAAATCGATTCTATCTTGCTTAGTTCAATAGATATGGACACTTATCCCTTTTAGTCGGTTAACCCCACCCAGTATGACGTAGAAATTGAACCGTTAGCGATAGAGCCTTGGATCAGCTTGTGGATTAATATACACATAAAAACCTACCATCTGCAAAAATAAAATCGATTCTATCTTGCTCAGTTCAATAGATATGGACACTTATCCCTTTTAGTCGGTTAACCCCAACCAGTATGACATAGAAATTGAACCGTTAGCGATAGAACCTTGGATCAGCTTGTGGATTAATATACTCATAAAAACCTATCGTCTGCAAAAACAAAATCGATTCTATCTTGCTTGGTTCAATAGATATGGACACTTATCCCTTTTAGTCGGTTAACCCCATCCACTTTGACGTAGAAATTGAGCCGTTAACGATAGAAACATGGATCAGCTTGTGAATTAATATACACATAAAAACCTACCATCTGCAAAAATAAAATCGATTCTATCTTGCTTAGTTCAATAGATATGGACACTTATCCCTTTTAGTCGGTTAACACAACCCACTATGACGTAGAAATTGAACCACTAAAGATAGAGCCTTGGATCAGCTTGTGGATTAATGTACACATAAAAACCTACCATTTGCAAAAACAAAATCGATTCTAGCTTGCTTGGTTCAATAGATATGGAAACTTATCCCTTTTAGTCGGCTAACCCCACCCACCTTGACGTAGAAGTTCAACCGTTAACGATAGAACCTTGTATCAGCTTGTGGATTAATATACACATAAAAACCTACCATCTGCAAAAATAAAATCGATTCTATCTTGCTTGGTTCAATAGATATGGACACTTATCCCTTTTAGTCGGTTAACCCCACCCAGCATGACGTAGAAATTGAAGCGTTAGCGACAGAACCTTGGATCAGCTTGTGGATTAATATACACACAACAGCCTATCGTCTGCAAAAATAAATTCGATTCTGTCTTGCTTGGTTCAATATATATGTATACTTATCCCTTTTAGTCGGTTAACACAACCCACTATGACGTAGAAATTGAACCACTAAAGATAGAGCCTTGGATCAGCCTGTGTATTAATGTACACATAAAAACCTACCATTTGCAAAAACAAAATCGATTCTATCTTGCTCGGTTCAATAGATATGGACACTTATCCCTTTTAGTCGGTTAACCCCACCCAGCATGACGTAGAAATTGAACCGTTAGCGATAGAACCTTGGATCAGCTTGTGGATTAATATACACATAAAAACCTACCATCTGCAAAAACAAAATCGATTCTATCTTGCTTGGTTCAATAGATATGGACACTTATCCCTTTTAGTCGGTTAACCCTACCCACAATAGATATGGACACTTATCCCTTTTAGTCGGTTAACCCTACCCACAATAGATATGGACACTTATCCCTATTAGTCGGTTAACCCCACCCACTATGACGTAGAAATTGAACCGTTAACGATAAAACCTTGGATCAGCTTGTGGATTAATATACACATAAAAACCTATCATCTGCAAAAATAAATTCGATTCTATCTTGCTTGGTTCAATAGATATGTATACTTATCCCTTTTAGTCGGTTAACCCCACCCACTATGACGTAGAAATTGAACCATTTAAGATAGAGCCTTGGATCAGCTTGTGGATTAATATACACATAAAAACCTATCATCTACAAAAATAAATTCGATTCTATCTTGCTTGGTTCAATAGATATGTATACTTATCCCTTTTAGTCGGTTAACCACACCCACTATGACGTAGAAATTGAACCATTTAAGATAGAACCTTGGATCAGCTTGTGGATTAATATACACGTAAAAACCTATCATCTGCAAAAACAAAATCGATTCTATCTTGCTTGGTTCAACAGATATGGACACTTATCACTTTTAGTCGGTTAACCCTACCCACAATAGATATGGACACTTTTCCCTTTTAGTCGGTTAACCCCAATCACTTTGACGTAGAAATTGAACCGTTAACGATAGAACCTTGGATCAACTTGTGGATTAATATACACATAAAAACTATCATCTTCAAGAACAAAATCGATTCTATTTTGCTTGGTTCAATAGATATGTATACTTATCCCTTTTAGTCGGTTAACCCCACCCACTATGACGTAGAAATTGAACCATTTAAGATAGAGCCTTGGATCAGCTTGTGGATTAATATACACATAAAAACCTATCATCTGCAAAAATAAATTCGATTCTATCTTGCTTGGTTCAATAGATATGTATACTTATCCCTTTTAGTCGGTTAACCACACCCACTATGACGTAGAAATTGAACCATTTAAGATAGAACCTTGGATCAGCTTGTGGATTAATATACACATAAAAACCTATCATCTGCAAAAACAAAATCGATTCTATCTTGCTTATTTCAATAGATATGGACACTTATCCCTTTTAGTCGGTTAACCCCACCCACTATGACGTAGAAATTCAACCGTTAACGATAGAACCTTGTGTCAGCTTGTGGATTAATATACACATAAAACCCTATCGTCTGCAAAAACAAAATCGATTCTATCTTGCTTGGTTCAATAGATATGGACACTTATCCCTTTTAGTCGGTTAACCCCATCCACTTTGACGTAGAAATTGAGCCGTTAACGATAGAAACATGGATCAGCTTGTGGATTAATATACACATAAAAACCTACCATCTGCAAAAATAAAATCGATTCTATCTTGCTCAGTTCAATAGATATGGACACTTATCCCTTTTAGTCGGTTAACCCCAACCAGTATGACGTAGAAATTGAACCGTTAGCGATAGAACCTTGGATCAGCTTGTGGATTAATATACTCATAAAAACCTATCGTCTGCAAAAACAAAATCGATTCTATCTTGCTTGGTTCAATAGATATGGACACTTATCCCTTTTAGTCGGTTAACCCCACCCAGTATGACGTAGAAATTGAACCGTTAGCGATAGAACCTTAGGTCAGCTTGTGGATTAATATACACCTAAAAACCAATCATCTGCAAAAATAAATTCGATTCTATCTTGCTTGGTTCAATAGATATGTATACTTATCCCTTTTAGTCGGTTAACCCCACCCACTATGACGTAGAAATTGAACCATTTAAGATAGAGCCTTGGATCAGCTTGTGGATTAATATACACATAAAAACCTATCATCTGCAAAAATAAATTCGATTCTATCTTGCTTGGTTCAATAGATATGTATACTTATCCCTTTTAGTCGGTTAACCCCACCCACTATGACGTAGAAATTGAACCATTTAAGATAGAGCCTTGGATCAGCTTGTGGATTAATATACACATAAAAACCTATCATCTGCAAAAATAAATTCGATTCTATCTTGCTTGGTTCAATAGATATGTATACTTATCCCTTTTAGTCGGTTAACCCCACCCACTATGACGTAGAAATTGAACCATTTAAGATAGAGCCTTGGATCAGCTTGTGGATTAATATACACATAAAAACCTATCATCTGCAAAAATAAATTCGATTCTATCTTGCTTGGTTCAATAGATATGTATACTTATCCCTTTTAGTCGGTTAACCACACCCACTATGACGTAGAAATTGAACCATTTAAGATAGAACCTTGGATCAGCCTGTGGATTAATATACACATAAAAACCTATCATCTGCAAAAACAAAATCGATTCTATCTTGCTTGGTTCAACAGATATGGACACTTATCCCTTTTAGTCGGTTAACCCTACCCACAATAGATATGGACACTTATCCCTATTAGTCGGTTAACCCCACCCACTATGACGTAGAAATTGAACCGTTAACGATAAAACCTTGGATCAGCTTGTGGATTAATATACACATAAAAACCTATCATCTGCAAAAATAAATTCGATTCTATCTTGCTTGGTTCAATAGATATGTATACTTATCCCTTTTAGTCGGTTAACCCCACCCACTATGACGTAGAAATTGAACCATTTAAGATAGAGCCTTGGATCAGCTTGTGGATTAATATACACATAAAAACCTATCATCTGCAAAAATAAATTCGATTCTATCTTGCTTGGTTCAATAGATATGTATACTTATCCCTTTTAGTCGGTTAACCACACCCACTATGACGTAGAAATTGAACCATTTAAGATAGAACCTTGGATCAGCTTGTGGATTAATATACACATAAAAACCTATCATCTGCAAAAACAAAATCGATTCTATCTTGCTTGGTTCAACAGATATGGACACTTATCACTTTTAGTCGGTTAACCCTACCCACAATAGATATGGACACTTTTCCCTTTTAGTCGGTTAACCCCAATCACTTTGACGTAGAAATTGAACCGTTAACGATAGAACCTTGGATCAACTTGTGGATTAATATACACATAAAAACTATCATCTTCAAGAACAAAATCGATTCTATTTTGCTTGGTTCAATAGATATGGATAATTATCCCTTTTAGTCGGTTAAGCCCACCCACTTTGACATAGAAATTGAACCGTTAAAGATAGAGCTTTGGATTAGCTTGTGGATTAATACACACATAAAAACCTACCATCTGCAAAAATAAATTCCATTCTATCTTCCTTGGTTCAATAGATATGTATACTTATCCCTTTTAGTCGGTTAACCCCACCCACTATGACGTAGAAATTGAACCATTAAAGGTAGAGCCTTGGATCAGCTTGTGGATTAATATACACATAAAACCCTATCAGCAAAATCGATTCTATCTTGCTTGGTTCAATAGATATGGACTCTTATCCGTTTTAGTCGGTTAACCCCACCCACAATAAATATGGACACTTATCCCTTTTAGTCGGTTAACCCCACCCACTTTGACGTAGAAATTGAAACGTTAACGACAGAACTTTGTATCAGCTTGTGGATTAATATACGCATCTTCAAAAATAAAATCGATTCTATCTTGCTTAGTTCAATAGATATGGACACTTATCCCTTTTAGTCGGTTAACCCCACCCAGCATGACGTAGAAATTGAACCGTTAGCGATAGAACCTTGGATCAGCTTGTGGATTAATATACACATAAAAACCTATCATCTGCAAAAACAAAATCGATTCTATCTTGCTTGGTTCAATAGATATGGACACTTATCCCTTTTAGTCGGTTAACCCCACCCACAATAGATATTGACACTTTTCCCTTTTAGTCGGTTAACCCCATCCACTTTGACGTAGAAATTGAACCGTTAACGATAGAACCTTGGATCAGCTTGTGGATTAATATACACATAAAAAACTACCATCTGCAAAAATAAATAAGATTCTATCTTGCTTAGTTCAATAGATATGGACACTTATCCCTTTTAGTCGGTTAACCCCACCCAGTATGACGTAGAAATTGAACCGTTAGCGATAGAGCCTTGGATCAGCTTGTGGATTAATATACACATAAAAAACTACGATCTGCAAAAATAAATAAGATTCTATCTTGCTTATTTCAATAGATATGGACACTTATCCCTTTTAGTCGGTTAACCCCACCCACTATGACGTAGAAATTCAACCGTTAACGATAAAACCTTGTGTCAGCTTGTGGATTAATATACACATAAAACCCTACCATCTGCAAAAATAAAATCGATTCTATCTTGCTTGGTTCAATAGATATGGACACTTATCCCTTTTAGTCGGTTAACCCCACCCAGCATGACGTAGAAATTGAACCGTTAGCGATAGCACCTTGGATCAGCTTGTGGATTAATATACACATAAAGACCTACCATCTGCAAAAATAAATTCGATTCTATCTTGATTGGTTCAATAGATATGTATACTTATCCCTTTTAGTCGGTTAACCCCACCCAGTATGACGTAGAAATTGAACCGTTAGCGATAGAGCCGTGGATCAGATTGTGGATTAATGTATACATAAAAAACTACCATCTGCAAAAATAAAATCGATTCTATCTTGCTTAGTTCAATAGATGTGGACACTTATCCCTTTTAGTCGGCTAACCCCACCCACTTTGACGTAGAAATTGAACCGTTAGCGACAGAACCTTGGATCTGCTTGTGGATTAATATACTCATAAAAACCTATCGTCTGCAAAAACAAAATCGATTCTATCTTGCTTGGTTCAATAGATATGGACACTTATCCCTTTTAGTCGGTTAACCCCACCCAGTATGACGTAGAAATTGAACCGTTAGCGATAGAACCTTGGATCACCTTGTGGATTAATACACACATAAAACCCTACCATCTGCAAAAATAAAATCGATTCTATCTTGCTTAGTTTAATAGATATGGACACTTATCCCTTTTAGTCGGATAACCCCACCCAGTATGACGGAGAAATTTAACCTTTAGCGATAGAACCTGGATCAGCTTGTGGATTAATATACACATAAAAATCTACCATCTGCAAAAACAAAATCGATTCTATCTTGCTTAGTTCAATAGATATGGACACTTATCCCTTTTAGTCGGTTAACCCAACCCAGTATGACGTAGAAATTGAACATTTAGCGATAGAACCTTAGATCAGCTTGTGGATTAATATACTCATAAAAACCTATCATCTGCAAAAACAAAATCGATTCTATCTTGCTTGGTTCAATAGATGTGGACACTTATCCCTTTTAGTCGGCTAACCCCACCCACTTTGACGTAGAAATTGAACCGTTAGCGATAGAACCTTTGATCAGCTTGTGGATTAATATACTCATAAAAGCCTATCGTCTGCAAAAACAAAATCGATCCTATCTTGCTTGGTTCAATAGATATGGACACTTATCGCTTTTAGTCGGTTAACCCCACCCAGTATGACGTAGAAATTGAACCGTTAGCGATAGAACCTTGTATCAGCTTGTAGATTAATATGCACATAAAAACCTATCATCTACAAAAACAAAATCGATTCTATCTTGATCGGTTCAATAGATATGGACACTTATCCTTTTTAGTCGGTTAACCCCATCCTCTTTGACGTAGAAATTGAACCGTTAACGATAGAAACTTGGATCAGCTTGTGGATTAATATACACATATAAACCTACCATCTGCAAACATAAAATCGATTCTATCTTGCTTAGTTCAATAGATATGGACACTTATCCCTTTTAGTCGGTTAACCCCACCAAGTATGACGTAGAAATTGAACCGTTAGCGATAGAGCCTTGGATCAGCTTGTGGATTAATATACACATAAAAGCTACCATCTGCAAAAATAAAATCGATTCTATCTTGCTTAGTTCAATAGATATGGACACTTATCCCTTTTAGACGGTTAATCCCAACCAGTATGACGTAGAAATTGAACCGTTAGCGATAGAACCTTGGATCAGCTTGTGGATTAATATACTCATAAAAACCTATCGTCTGCAAAAACAAAATCGATTCTATCTTGCTTGGTTCAATAGATATGGAAACTTATCCCTTTTAGTCGGTTAACCCCACCCACAATATATATGGCACTTGTCCCTTTTAGTCGGTTAACCCCATCCACTTTGACGTAGAAATTGAACCGCTAACGATAGAACCTTGGATCAACTTGTGGATTAATATACACATAAAAACTATCATCTTCAAAAACAAAATCGATTCTACCTTGCTTGGTTCAATAGATATGGATACTTATCCCTTTTAGTCGGTTAATCTCACCCATAATAGATATGGACAGTTATCTCTTTTAGTCGGTTAACCCCACCAACTTTGACGTAGAAATTGAACCGTTAACGATATAGCATTGGATCAGCTTGTGGATTAATATACACATAAAAACCTATCATCTGCAAAAACAAAATCGATTCTATCTTGCTTGGTTCAATAGATATGGACACTTATCACTTTTAGTCGGTTAACCCTACCCACAATAGATATGGACAGTTATCCCTTTTAGTCGGTTAACCCCACCCACTTTGACGTAGAAATTGAACCGTTAACGATAGAACTTTGGATCAGCTTGTGGATTAATATACACATAAAAACTATCATCTTCAAAAACAAAATCGATTCTACTTTGCTTGGTTCAACAGATATGGATACTTATCCCTTTTAGTCGGTTAACCCCACCCACAATAGATATGGACAGTTATCCCTTTTAGTCGGTTAACCCCACCAACTTTGACGTAGAAATTGAACCGTTAATGATATAGCCTTGGATCAGCTTGTGGATTAATATACACATAAAAACCTATCATCTGCAAAAACAAAATCGATTCTATCTTGCTTGGTTCAATAGATATGAACACTTATTCCTTTTAGTCGGCCAACCCCACCCACTTTGACGTAGAAATTGAACCGTTAACGACAGAATCTTGGATCAGCTTGTGGATTAATATACACATAAAAACCTATCATCTGCAAAAACAAAATCGATTCTATCTTGCTTGGTTCAATAGATATGGACACTTATCCCTTTTAGTCGGTTAACCCTACCCACAATAGAAATGGACACTTTTCCCTTTTAGTCTGTTAACCCCATCCACTTTGACGTAGAAATTGAACCGCTAACGATAGAACCTTGGATCAACTTGTGGATTAATATACACATAAAAACTATCATCTTCAAAAACAAAATCGATTCTACCTTGCTTGGTTCAATAGATATGGATACTTATCCCTTTTAGTCGGTTAATCTCACCCATAATAGATATGGACAGTTATCTCTTTTAGTCGGTTAACCCCACCAACTTTGACGTAGAAATTGAACCGTTAACGATATAGCATTGGATCAACTTGTGGATTAATATACACATAAAAACCTATCATATGCAAAAGCAAAATCGATTCTATCTTGCTTGGTTCAATAGATATGGAAACTTATCCTTTTAGTCGGTTAACCCCACCCACAATAGATATGGACACTTATCCCTTTTAGTCGGTTAACCCCACCCACTTTGACGTAGAAATTGAACCGTTAACGATAGAACTTTGGATCAGCTTGTGGATTAATATACACATAAAAACCTATCATCTGCAAAAACAAAATCGATTCTATCTTGCTTGGTTCAATAGATATGGACACTTATCACTTTTAGTCGGTTAACCCTACCCACAATAGATATGGACACTTTTCCCTTTTAGTCGGTTAACCCAATCCACTCTGACGTAGAAATTGAACCCTTAACGATAGAACCTTGGATCAACTTGTGGATTAATATACACATAAAAACTATCATCTTCAAAAACAAAATCGATTCTACTTTGCTTTGTTCAATAGATATGGATACTTATCCCTTTTAGTCGGTTAACCCCACCCACTTTGACATAGAAATTGAACCGTTAAAGATAGAGACTTGGATCAGCTTGTGGATTAATATACACATAAAAACCTACCATCTGCAAAAATAAATTCGATTCTATCTTGCTTGGTTCAATAGATATGTATACTTATCCCTTTTAGTCGGTTAACCCCACTAACTATGACGTAGAAATTGAACCATTAAAGATAGAGCCTTGGATCAGCTTGTGGATTAATATACACATAAAACCCTATCATCTTCGATTCTATCTTGCTTGGTTCAATAGATGTGGACACTTATCCCTTTTAGTCGGCTAACCCCACCCACTTTGACGTAGAAATTGAACCGTTAGCGACAGAACCTTGGATCAGCTTGTGGATTAATAAACACATAAAAACCTATCATCTGCAAAAACAAAATCGATTCTATCTTGCTTGGTTCAATAGATATGGACAGTTATCCCTTTTAGTCGGTTAACCCCATCCATTTTGACGTAGAAATTGAACCGTTAACGATAGAAACATGGATCAGCTTGTGGATTAATATACACATAAAAACCTACCATCTGCAAAAATAAAATCGATTCTATCTTGCTTAGTTCAATAGATATGGACACTTATCCCTTTTAGTCGGTTAACACAACCCACTATGACGTAGAAATTGAACCACTAAAGATAGAGCCTTGGATCAGCTTGTGGATTAATGTACACATAAAAACCTACCATTTGCAAAAACAAAATCGATTCTAGCTTGCTTGGTTCAATAGATATGGAAACTTATCCCTTTTAGTCGGCTAACCCCACCCACCTTGACGTAGAAGTTCAACCGTTAACGATAGAACCTTGTATCAGCTTGTGGATTAATATACACATAAAAACCTACCATCTGCAAAAATAAAATCGATTCTATCTTGCTTGGTTCAATAGATATGGACACTTATCCCTTTTAGTCGGTTAACCCCACCCAGCATGACGTAGAAATTGAAGCGTTAGCGACAGAACCTTGGATCAGCTTGTGGATTAATATACACACAACAGCCTATCGTCTGCAAAAATAAATTCGATTCTGTCTTGCTTGGTTCAATATATATGTATACTTATCCCTTTTAGTCGGTTAACACAACCCACTATGACGTAGAAATTGAACCACTAAAGATAGAGCCTTGGATCAGCCTGTGTATTAATGTACACATAAAAACCTACCATTTGCAAAAACAAAATCGATTCTATCTTGCTCGGTTCAATAGATATGGACACTTATCCCTTTTAGTCGGTTAACCCCACCCAGCATGACGTAGAAATTGAACCGTTAGCGATAGAACCTTGGATCAGCTTGTGGATTAATATACACATAAAAACCTACCATCTGCAAAAACAAAATCGATTCTATCTTGCTTGGTTCAATAGATATGGACACTTATCCCTTTTAGTCGGTTAACCCTACCCACAATAGATATGGACACTTATCCCTTTTAGTCGGTTAACCCTACCCACAATAGATATGGACACTTATCCCTATTAGTCGGTTAACCCCACCCACTGTGACGTAGAAATTGAACCGTTAACGATAAAACCTTGGATCAGCTTGTGGATTAATATACACATAAAAACCTATCATCTGCAAAAATAAATTCGATTCTATCTTGCTTGGTTCAATAGATATGTATACTTATCCCTTTTAGTCGGTTAACCCCACCCACTATGACGTAGAAATTGAACCATTTAAGATAGAGCCTTGGATCAGCTTGTGGATTAATATACACATAAAAACCTATCATCTACAAAAATAAATTCGATTCTATCTTGCTTGGTTCAATAGATATGTATACTTATCCCTTTTAGTCGGTTAACCACACCCACTATGACGTAGAAATTGAACCATTTAAGATAGAACCTTGGATCAGCTTGTGGATTAATATACACGTAAAAACCTATCATCTGCAAAAACAAAATCGATTCTATCTTGCTTGGTTCAACAGATATGGACACTTATCACTTTTAGTCGGTTAACCCTACCCACAATAGATATGGACACTTTTCCCTTTTAGTCGGTTAACCCCAATCACTTTGACGTAGAAATTGAACCGTTAACGATAGAACCTTGGATCAACTTGTGGATTAATATACACATAAAAACTATCATCTTCAAGAACAAAATCGATTCTATTTTGCTTGGTTCAATAGATATGTATACTTATCCCTTTTAGTCGGTTAACCCCACCCACTATGACGTAGAAATTGAACCATTTAAGATAGAGCCTTGGATCAGCTTGTGGATTAATATACACATAAAAACCTATCATCTGCAAAAACAAAATCGATTCTATCTTGCTTGGTTCAATAGATATGGACACTTATCCCTTTTAGTCGGTTAACCCCACCCACAATAGATATTGACACTTTTCCCTTTTAGTCGGTTAACCCCATCCACTTTGACGTAGAAATTGAACCGTTAACGATAGAACCTTGGATCAGCTTGTGGATTAATATACACATAAAAAACTACCATCTGCAAAAATAAATAAGATTCTATCTTGCTTAGTTCAATAGATATGGACACTTATCCCTTTTAGTCGGTTAACCCCACCCAGTATGACGTAGAAATTGAACCGTTAGCGATAGAGCCTTGGATCAGCTTGTGGATTAATATACACATAAAAAACTACGATCTGCAAAAATAAATAAGATTCTATCTTGCTTATTTCAATAGATATGGACACTTATCCCTTTTAGTCGGTTAACCCCACCCACTATGACGTAGAAATTCAACCGTTAACGATAAAACCTTGTGTCAGCTTGTGGATTAATATACACATAAAACCCTACCATCTGCAAAAATAAAATCGATTCTATCTTGCTTGGTTCAATAGATATGGACACTTATCCCTTTTAGTCGGTTAACCCCACCCAGCATGACGTAGAAATTGAACCGTTAGCGATAGCACCTTGGATCAGCTTGTGGATTAATATACACATAAAGACCTACCATCTGCAAAAATAAATTCGATTCTATCTTGATTGGTTCAATAGATATGTATACTTATCCCTTTTAGTCGGTTAACCCCACCCAGTATGACGTAGAAATTGAACCGTTAGCGATAGAGCCGTGGATCAGATTGTGGATTAATGTATACATAAAAAACTACCATCTGCAAAAATAAAATCGATTCTATCTTGCTTAGTTCAATAGATGTGGACACTTATCCCTTTTAGTCGGCTAACCCCACCCACTTTGACGTAGAAATTGAACCGTTAGCGACAGAACCTTGGATCAGCTTGTGGATTAATATACTCATAAAAACCTATCGTCTGCAAAAACAAAATCGATTCTATCTTGCTTGGTTCAATAGATATGGACACTTATCCCTTTTAGTCGGTTAACCCCACCCAGTATGACGTAGAAATTGAACCGTTAGCGATAGAACCTTGGATCACCTTGTGGATTAATACACACATAAAACCCTACCATCTGCAAAAATAAAATCGATTCTATCTTGCTTAGTTTAATAGATATGGACACTTATCCCTTTTAGTCGGATAACCCCACCCAGTATGACGGAGAAATTTAACCTTTAGCGATAGAACCTGGATCAGCTTGTGGATTAATATACACATAAAAATCTACCATCTGCAAAAACAAAATCGATTCTATCTTGCTTAGTTCAATAGATATGGACACTTATCCCTTTTAGTCGGTTAACCCAATCCAGTATGACGTAGAAATTGAACATTTAGCGATAGAACCTTAGATCAGCTTGTGGATTAATATACTCATAAAAACCTATCATCTGCAAAAACAAAATCGATTCTATCTTGCTTGGTTCAATAGATGTGGACACTTATCCCTTTTAGTCGGCTAACCCCACCCACTTTGACGTAGAAATTGAACCGTTAGCGATAGAACCTTTGATCAGCTTGTGGATTAATATACTCATAAAAGCCTATCGTCTGCAAAAACAAAATCGATCCTATCTTGCTTGGTTCAATAGATATGGACACTTATCGCTTTTAGTCGGTTAACCCCACCCAGTATGACGTAGAAATTGAACCGTTAGCGATAGAACCTTGTATCAGCTTGTAGATTAATATGCACATAAAAACCTATCATCTACAAAAACAAAATCGATTCTATCTTGATCGGTTCAATAGATATGGACACTTATCCCTTTTAGTCGGTTAACCCCATCCTCTTTGACGTAGAAATTGAACCGTTAACGATAGAAACTTGGATCAGCTTGTGGATTAATATACACATATAAACCTACCATCTGCAAACATAAAATCGATTCTATCTTGCTTAGTTCAATAGATATGGACACTTATCCCTTTTAGTCGGTTAACCCCACCAAGTATGACGTAGAAATTGAACCGTTAGCGATAGAGCCTTGGATCAGCTTGTGGATTAATATACACATAAAAGCTACCATCTGCAAAAATAAAATCGATTCTATCTTGCTTAGTTCAATAGATATGGACACTTATCCCTTTTAGACGGTTAATCCCAACCAGTATGACGTAGAAATTGAACCGTTAGCGATAGAACCTTGGATCAGCTTGTGGATTAATATACTCATAAAAACCTATCGTCTGCAAAAACAAAATCGATTCTATCTTGCTTGGTTCAATAGATATGGAAACTTATCCCTTTTAGTCGGTTAACCCCACCCACAATATATATGGCACTTGTCCCTTTTAGTCGGTTAACCCCATCCACTTTGACGTAGAAACTGAACCGCTAACGATAGAACCTTGGATCAACTTGTGGATTAATATACACATAAAAACTATCATCTTCAAAAACAAAATCGATTCTACCTTGCTTGGTTCAATAGATATGGATACTTATCCCTTTTAGTCGGTTAATCTCACCCATAATAGATATGGACAGTTATCTCTTTTAGTCGGTTAACCCCACCAACTTTGACGTAGAAATTGAACCGTTAACGATATAGCATTGGATCAACTTGTGGATTAATATACACATAAAAACCTATCATATTCAAAAGCAAAATCGATTCTATCTTGCTTGGTTCAATAGATATGGAAACTTATCCTTTTAGTCGGTTAACCCCACCCACAATAGATATGGACACTTATCCCTTTTAGTCGGTTAACCCCACCCACTTTGACGTAGAAATTGAACCGTTAACGATAGAACTTTGGATCAGCTTGTGGATTAATATACACATAAAAACCTATCATCTGCAAAAACAAAATCGATTCTATCTTGCTTGGTTCAATAGATATGGACACTTATCACTTTTAGTCGGTTAACCCTACCCACAATAGATATGGACAGTTATCCCTTTTAGTCGGTTAACCCCACCCACTTTGACGTAGAAATTGAACCGTTAACGATAGAACTTTGGATCAGCTTGTGGATTAATAAACACATAAAAACCTATCATCTGCAAAAACAAAATCGATTCTATCTTGCTTGGTTCAATAGATATGGACAGTTATCCCTTTTAGTCGGTTAACCCCATCCATTTTGACGTAGAAATTGAACCGTTAACGATAGAAACTTGGATCAGCTTGTGGATTAATATACATATAAAAACCTACCATCTGCAAAAACAAAATCGATTCTATCTTGCTCGGTTCAATAGATATGGACACTTATCCCTTTTAGTCGGTTAACCCCACCCAGCATGACGTAGAAATTGAACCGTTAGCGATAGAACCTTGGATCAGCTTGTGGATTAATATACACATAAAAACCTACCATCTGCAAAAACAAAATCGATTCTATCTTGCTTGGTTCAATAGATGTGGACACTTATCCCTTTTAGTCGGCTAACCCCACCCACTTTGACGTAGAAATTGAACCGTTAGCGACAGAACCTTGGATCAGCTTGTGGATTAATAAACACATAAAAACCTATCATCTGCAAAAACAAAATCGATTCTATCTTGCTTGGTTCAATAGATATGGACAGTTATCCCTTTTAGTCGGTTAACCCCATCCATTTTGACGTAGAAATTGAACCGTTAACGATAGAAACTTGGATCAGCTTGTGGATTAATATACATATAAAAACCTACCATCTGCAAAAACAAAATCGATTCTATCTTGCTTAGTTCAATAGATATGGACACTTATCCCTTTTAGTCGGTTAACCCAACCCAGTATGACGTAGAAATTGAACCGTTAGCGATAGAGCCTTGGATCAGCTTGTGCATTAATGTACACATAAAAAACTACCATCTGCAAAAATAAAATGGATTCTATCTTGCTTAGTTCAATAGATATGGACACTTATCCTTTTAGTCGGTTAACCCAACCCACTATGACGTAGAAATTCAACCGTTAACGATAAAACCTTGTGTCAGCTTGTGGATTAATATACGCATAAAAACCTAAAATCTGCAAAAATAAAATCGATTCTATCTTGCCTGGTTCAATAGATATGGACACTTATCCCTTTTAGTCGGTTAACCCCACCCAGTATGACGTACAAATTGAACCGTTAGCGATAGAACCTTGGATCAGCTTGTGGATTAATATACACATAAAAACCTACCATCTGCAAAAATAAATTCGATTCTATCTTGCTTGGTTCAATAGATATGTATACTTATCCCTTTTAGTCGGTTAACCCCACTAACTATGACGTAGAAATTGAACCATTAAAGATAGAGCCTTGGGTCAGCTTGTGGATTAATATACACATAAAGACCTACCATCTGCAAAAATAAATTCGATTCTATCTTGATTGGTTCAATAGATATGTATACTTATCCCTTTTAGTCGGTTAAATCCACCCACTATGACGTAGAAATTGAACCGTTAACGATAGAACCTTGGATCAGCTTGTGGATTAATATACATATAAAAACCTACCATCTGCAAAAATAAATTCGATTCTATCTTGCTTCGTTCAATAGATATGGACACTTATTCCTTTTAGTTGGCTAACCCCACCCACTTTGACGTAGAAATTGAACCGTTGACGATAGAACCTTGTATCAGCTTGTGGATTAATATACACATAAAAACCTACCATTTGCAAAAATAAAATCGATTCTATCTTGCGTAGTTCAATAGATATGGACACTTATCCCTTTTAGTCGGTTAACCCCACCCAGTATGACGTAGAAATTGAACCGTTAGCGACAGAACCTTGGATCAGCTTGTGGATTAATTTACACATAAAAACCTACCATCTGCAAAAATAAATTCGATTCTATCTTGATTGGTTCAATAGATATGTATACTTATCCCTTTTAGTCGGTTAACTCCACCCACTATGACGTAGAAATTGAACCGTTAGCGACAGCACCTTGGATCAGCTTGTGGATTAATATACTCATAAAAGCCTATCGTCTGCAAAAACAAAATCGATTCTATCTTGCTTGGTTCAATAGATATGGACACTTATCCCTTTTAGTCGGTTAACCCCACCCAGTATGACGTACAAATTGAACCGTTAGCGACAGAACCTTGGATCAGCTCGTGGATTAATATACACATAAAAACCTACCATTTGCAAAAATAAAATCGATTCTATCTTGCGTAGTTCAATAGATATGGACACTTATCCCTTTTAGTCGGATAACCCCACCCACAATAGATATTGACACTTTTCCCTTTAAGTCGGTTAACCCCATCCACTTTGACGTAGAAATTGAACCGTTAACGATAGAACCTTGGATCAGCTTGTGGATTAATTTACACATAAAGACCTACCATCTGCAAAAATAAATTCGATTCTATCTTGATTGGTTCAATAGATATGTATACTTATCCCTTTTAGTCGGTTAAATCCACCCACTATGACGTAGAAATTGAACCGTTAACGATAGAACCTTGGATCAGCTTGTGGATTAATATACATATAAAAACCTACCATCTGCAAAAATAAATTCGATTCTATCTTGCTTCGTTCAATAGATATGGACACTTATTCCTTTTAGTTGGCTAACCCCACCCACTTTGACGTAGAAATTGAACCGTTGACGATAGAACCTTGTATCAGCTTGTGGATTAATATACACATAAAAACCTACCATTTGCAAAAATAAAATCGATTCTATCTTGCGTAGTTCAATAGATATGGACACTTATCCCTTTTAGTCGGTTAACCCCGCCCAGTATGACGTAGAAATTGAACCGTTAGCGATAGAACCTTGGATCAGCTTGTGGATTAATTTACACATAAAAACCTACCATCTGCAAAAATAAATTCGATTCTATCTTGATTGGTTCAATAGATATGTATACTTATCCCTTTTAGTCGGTTAACTCCACCCACTATGACGTAGAAATTGAACCGTTAGCGACAGCACCTTGGATCAGCTTGTGGATTAATATACTCATAAAAGCCTATCGTCTGCAAAAACAAAATCGATTCTATCTTGCTTGGTTCAATAGATATGGACACTTATCCCTTTTAGTCGGTTAACCCCACCCAGTATGACGTACAAATTGAACCGTTAGCGACAGAACCTTGGATCAGCTCGTGGATTAATATACACATAAAAACCTACCATTTGCAAAAATAAAATCGATTCTATCTTGCGTAGTTCAATAGATATGGACACTTATCCCTTTTAGTCGGATAACCCCACCCACAATAGATATTGACACTTTTCCCTTTAAGTCGGTTAACCCCATCCACTTTGACGTAGAAATTGAACCGTTAACGATAGAACCTTGGATCAGCTTGTGGATTAATTTACACATAAAAACCTACCATCTGCAAAAATAAATTCGATTCTATCTTGATTGGTTCAATAGATATGTATACTTATCCCTTTTAGTCGGTTAACTCCACCCACTATGACGTAGAAATTGAACCGTTAGCGACAGCACCTTGGATCAGCTTGTGGATTAATATACTCATAAACGCCTATCGTCTGCAAAAACAAAATCGATTCTATCTTGCTTGGTTCAATAGATATGGACACTTATCCCTTTTAGTCGGTTAACCCCACCCAGTATGACGTACAAATTGAACCGTTAGCGACAGAACCTTGGATCAGCTCGTGGATTAATATACACATAAAAACCTACCATTTGCAAAAATAAAATCGATTCTATCTTGCGTAGTTCAATAGATATGGACACTTATCCCTTTTAGTCGGTTAACCCCACCCAGTATGACGTAGAAATTGAACCGTTAGCGGTAGAACCTTGTATCAGCTTGTGGATTAATATACACATAAAAACCTACCATTTGCAAAAATAAAATCGATTCTATCTTGCGTAGTTCAATAGATATGGACACTTATCCCTTTTAGTCGGATAACCCCACCCACAATAGATATTGACACTTTTCCCTTTAAGTCGGTTAACCCCATCCACTTTGACGTAGAAATTGAACCGTTAACGATAGAACCTTGGATCAGCTTGTGGATTAATTTACACATAAAAACCTACCATCTGCAAAAATAAATTCGATTCTATCTTGATTGGTTCAATAGATATGTATACTTATCCCTTTTAGTCGGCTAACCCCACCCACTTTGACATAGAAATTGAACCGTTAGCGAAAGAACCTTGGATCAGCTTGTGGATTAATATACTCATAAAAACCTATCGTCTGCAAAAACAAAATCGATTCTATCTTGCTTGGTTCAATAGATATGGACACTTATCCCTTTTAGTCGGTTAACCCCATCCACTTTGACGTAGAAATTGAACCGTTAACGATAGAAACTTGGGTCAGCTTGTGGATTAATACACACATAAAAACCTACCATCTGCAAAAATAAAATCGATTCTATCTTGCTTAGTTCAATAGATATGGACACTTATCCCTCTTAGTCGGTTAACCCCACCCAGTATGACGTAGAAATTGAACCGTTAGCGATAGAGCCTTGGATCAGCCTGTGGATTAATGTACACATAAAAAGCTACCATCTGCAAAAATAAAATCGATTATATCTTGCTTAGTTCAATAGATATGGACACTTATCCCTTTTAGTCGGTTAACCCAAACCAGTATGACGTAGAAATTGACCGTTAGCGATAGAACCTTGGATCAGCTTGTGGATTAATATACTCATAAAAACCTATCGTCTGCAAAAACAAAATCGATTCTATCTTGCTTGGTTCAATAGATATGGACACTTATCCCTTTTAGTCGGTTAACCCCACCCACAATAGATATGGCACTAGTCCCTTTTAGTCGGTTAACCCCATCCACTTTGACGTAGAAATTGAACCGTTAACGATAGAAATTTGGATTAGCTTGTGGATTAATATACACATAAAAACCTATCATCTGCAAAAACAAAATCGATTCTATCTTGCTTGGTTCAATAGATATGGACACTTATTCCTTTTAGTCGGCTAACCCCACCCACTTTGACGTAGAAATTCAACCGTTAACGATAGAACCTTGTATCAGCTTGTGGATTAATATACACATAAAAACCTACCATCTGTAAAAATAAAATCGATTCTATCTTGCTTGGTTCAATAGATGTGGACACTTATCCCTTTTAGTCGGTTAACCCCACCCAGCATGACGTAGAAATTGATCCGTTAGCGATAGAACCTTGGGTCAGCTTGTGGATTAATATACATATAAAAACCTACCATCTGCAAAAATAAATTCGATTCTATCTTGCTTGGTTCAATAGATATGGACACTTATTCCTTTTAGTCGGCTAACCCCACCCACTTTGACGTAGAAATTGAACCGTTAACGGCAGAACCTTGGATCAGCTTGTGGATTAATATACACATAAAAGCCTATCATCTTCAAAAACAAAATCGATTCTATCTTGCTTGGTTCAATAGATATGGACACTTATCCCTTTTAGTCGGTTAACCCCACCCAGCATGACGTAGAAATTGATCCGTTAGCGATAGAACCTTGGATTAGCTTGTGGATTAATACAAACATAAAAACCTACCATCTGCAAAAATAAATTCGATTCTATCTTGCTTGGTTCAATAGATATGGACACTTATTCCTTTTAGTCGGCTAACCCCACCCACTTTGACGTAGAAATTGAACCGTTAACGATAGAACCTTGGATCAGCTTTTGGATTAATATACACATAAAAACCTATCATCTGCAAAAACAAAATCGATTCTATCTTGCTTGGTTCAATAGATATGGACACTTATCCCTTTTAGTCGGTTAACCCCACCCACAATAGATATTGACACTTTTCCCTTTTAGTCGGTTAACCCCATCCACTTTGACGTAGAACTTGAACCGTTAACGATAGAACCTTGGATCAGCTTGTGGGTTAATATAAAAATAAAAAACTACCATGTGCAAAAATAAATTCGATTCTATCTTGATTGGTTCAATAGATATGTATACTTATCCCTTTTAGTCGGTTAACCCCACCCACTATAACGTAGAAATTGAACCGTTAACGATAGAACCTTGGATCAGCTTGTGGATTAATATACATATAAAAACCTACCATCTGCAAAAATAAATTCGATTCTATCTTGCTTGGTTCAATAGATATGGACACTTATTCCTTTTAGTCGGCTAACCCCACCCACTTTGACGTAGAAATTGAACCGTTAACGGCAGAACCTTGGATCAGCTTGTGGATTAATATACACATAAAACCCTATCATCTGCAAAAACAAAATCGATTCTATCTTGCTTGGTTCAATAGATATGGACACTTATCCCTTTTAGTCGGTTAACCCTACCCACAATAGATATGGACACTTTTCCCTTTTAGTCGGTTAACCCCATCCACTTTGACGTAGAAATTGAACCGTTAACGATAGAACCTTGGATCAACTTGTGGATTAATATACACATAAAAACTATCATCTTCAAAAACAAAATCGATTCTACCTTGCTTGGTTCAATAGATATGGATACTTATCCCTTTTAGTCGGTTAACCTGACCCATAATAGATATGGACAGTTATCTCTTTTAGTCGGTTAACCCCACCAACTTTGACGTAGAAATTGAACCGTTAACGATATAGCCTTGGATCAGCTTGTGGATTAATATACACATAAAAACCTATCATATGCAAAAGCAAAATCGATTCTATCTTGCTTGGTTCAATAGATATGGAAACTTATCCCTTTTAGTCGGTTAACCCCACCCACAATAGATATGGACACTTATCCCTTTTAGTCGGTTAACCCCACCAACTTTGACGTAGAAATTGAACCGTTAACGATATAGCCTTGGATCAGCTTGTGGATTAATATACACATAAAAACCTATCATCTGCAAAAACAAAATCGATTCTATCTTGCTTGGTTCAATAGATATGGACACTTATTCCTTTTAGTCGGCTAACCCCACCCACTTTGACGTAGAAATTGAACCGTTAACGACAGAATCTTGGATCAGCTTGTGGATTAATATACACATAAAAACCTATCATCTGCAAAAACAAACTCGATTCTATCTTGCTTGGTTCAATAGATATGGACACTTATCCCTTTTAGTCTGTTAACCCTACCCACAATAGATATGGACACTTTTCCCTTTTAGTCGGTTAACCCCATCCACTTTGACGTAGAAATTGATCCGTTAGCGATAGAACCTTGGATCAACTTGTGGATTAATATACACATAAAAACTATCATCTTCAAAAACAAAATCGATTCTACCTTGCTTGGTTCAATAGATATGGATACTTATCCCTTTTAGTCGGTTAACCTCACCCATAATAGATATGGACAGTTATCTCTTTTAGTCGGTTAACCCCACCAACTTTGACGTAGAAAATGAACCGTTAACGATATAGCCTTGGATCAGCTTGTGGATTAATATACACATAAAAACCTTATCATATGTAAAAGCAAAATCGATTCTATTTTGCTTGGTTCAATAGATATGGAAACTTATCCCTTTTAGTCGATTAACCCCACCCACAATAGATATGGACACTTATCCCTTTTAGTCGGTTAACCCCACCCACTTTGACGTAGAAAATGAACCGTTAACGATAGAACTTTGGATCAGCTTGTGGATTAATATACACATAAAAACCTATCATCTGCAAAAACAAAATCGATTCTATCTTGCTTGGTTCAATAGATATGGACACTTATCACTTTTAGTCGGTTAACCCTACCCACAATAGATATGGACACTTTTCCCTTTTAGTCGGTTAACCCCATCCACTCTGACGTAGAAATTGAACCGTTAACGAGAGAACCTTGGATCAACTTGTGGATTAATATACACATAAAAACTATCATCTTCAAAAACAAAATCGATTCTACTTTGCTTTGTTCAATAGATATGGATACTTATTCCTTTTAGTCGGTTAACCCCACCCACTTTGACATAGAAATTGAACCGTTAAAGATAGAGCCTTGGATCAGCTTGTGGATTAATATACACATAAAAACCTACCATCTGCAAAAATAAATTCGATTCTATCTTGCTTGGTTCAATAGATATGTATAGTTATCCCTTTTAGTCGGTTAACCCCACTAACTTTGACGTAGAAATTGAACCATTAAAGATAGAGCGTTGGATCAGCTTGTGGATTAATATACACATAAAACCCTATCATCTTCGATTCTATCTTGCTTGGTTCAATAGATGTGGACACTTATCCCTTTTAGTCGGCTAACCCCACCCACTTTAACGTAGAAATTGAACCGTTAACGACAGAACCTTGGATCAGCTTGGGGATTAATATACTCATAAAAGCCTATCGTCTGCAAAAACAAAATCGATTCTATCTTGCTTGGTTCAATAGATATGGACACTTATCCCTTTTAGTCGGTTAACCCCACCCAGTATGACGTAGAAATTGAAACGTTAGCGATAGAACCTTAGATCACCTTGTGGATTAATATACACATAAAAAACTATCATCTGCAAAAACAAAATCGATTCTATCTTGCTTGGTTCAATAGATATGGACAGTTATCCCTTTTAGTCGGTTAACCCCATCCATTTTGACGTAGAAATTGAACCGTTAACGATAGAAACTTGGATCAGCTTGTGGATTAATATACACATAAAACCCTATCATCTTCGATTCTATCTTACTTGGTTCAATAGATGTGGACACTTATCCCTTTTAGTCGGCTAACCCCACCCACTTTAACGTAGAAATTGAACCGTTAACGACAGAACCTTGGATCAGCTTGGGGATTAATATACTCATAAAAGCCTATCGTCTGCAAAAACAAAATCGATTCTATCTTGCTTGGTTCAATAGATATGGACACTTATCCCTTTTAGTCGGTTAACCCCACCCAGTATGACGTAGAAGTTGAAACGTTAGCGATAGAACCTTAGATCACCTTGTGGATTAATATACACATAAAAACCTATCATCTGCAAAAACAAAATCGATTCTATCTTGCTTGGTTCAATAGATATGGACAGTTATCCCTTTTAGTCGGTTAACCCCATCCATTTTGACGTAGAAATTGAACCGTTAACGATAGAAACTTGGATCAGCTTGTGGATTAATATACACATAAAAACCTACCATCTGCAAAAATAAAATCGATTCTATCTTGCTTAGTTCAATAGATATGGACACTTATCCCTTTTAGTCGGTTAACCCCAACCAGTATGACATAGAAATTGAACCGTTAGCGATAGAACCTTGGATCAGCTTGTGGATTAATATACTCATAAAAACCTATCGTCTGCAAAAACAAAATCGATTCTATCTTGCTTGGTTCAATAGATATGGACACTTATCCCTTTTAGTCGGTTAACCCCACCCATAATAGATATGGCACTTGTCCCTTTTAGTCGGTTAACCCCATCCACTTTGACGTAGAAATTGAACCGTTAACGATAGAACCTTGGATCAGCTTGTGGATTAATATACACATAAAAACCTATCATCTGCAAAAACAAAATCGATTCTATCTTGCTTGGTTCAATAGATATGGACACTTATTCCTTTTAGTCGGCTAACCCCACCCACTTTGACGTAGAAATTCAACCGTTAACGATAGAACCTAGGATCAGCTTGTGGATTAATATACACATAAAAACCTATCATCTGCAAAAACAAAATCGATTCTATCTTGCTTGGTTCAATAGATATGGACACTTATCCCTTTTAGTCGGTTAACCCCACCCACAATAGATATTGACACTTTTCCCTTTTAGTCGGTTAACCCCATCCACTTTGACGTAGAACTTGAACCGTTAACGATAGAACCTTGGATCAGCTTGTGGATTAATATACAAATAAAAAACTACCATGTGCAAAAATAAATTCGATTCTATCTTGATTGGTTCAATAGATATGTATACTTATCCCTTTTAGTCGGTTAACCCCACCCACTATAACGTAGAAATTGAACCGTTAACGATAGAACCTTGGATCAGCTTGTGGATTAATATACATATAAAAACCTACCATCTGCAAAAATAAATTCGATTCTATCTTGCTTGGTTCAATAGATATGGACACTTATTCCTTTTAGTCGGCTAACCCCACCCACTTTGACGTAGAAATTGAACCGTTAAGGGCAGAACCTTGGATCAGCTTGTGGATTAATATACACATAAAAGCCTATCATCTGAAAAAACAAAATCGATTCTATCTTGCTTGGTTCAATAGATATGGACACTTATCCCTTTTAGTCGGTTAACCCTACCCACAATAGATATGGACACTTTTCCCTTTTAGTCGGTTAACCCCATCCACTTTGACGTAGAAATTGAACCGTTAACGATAGAACCTTGGATCAACTTGTGGATTAATATACACATAAAAACTATCATCTTCAAAAACAAAATCGATTCTACCTTGCTTGGTTCAATAGATATGGATACTTATCCCTTTTAGTCGGTTGACCTGACCCATAATAGATATGGACAGTTATCTCTTTTAGTCGGTTAACCCCACCAACTTTGACGTAGAAATTGAACCGTTAACGATATAGCCTTGGATCAGCTTGTGGATTAATATACACATAAAAACCTATCATATGCAAAAGCAAAATCGATTCTATCTTGCTTGGTTCAATAGATATGGAAACTTATCCCTTTTAGTCGGTTAACCCCACCCACAATAGATATGGACACTTATCCCTTTTAGTCGGTTAACCCCACCAGCTTTGACGTAGAAATTGAACCGTTAACGATATAGCCTTGGATCAGCTTGTGGATTAATATACACATAAAAACCTATAATCTGCAAAAACAAAATCGATTCTATCTTGCTTGGTTCAATAGATATGGACACTTATTCCTTTTAGTCGGCTAACCCCACCCACTTTGACGTAGAAATTGAACCGTTAACGACAGAATCTTGGATCAGCTTGTGGATTAATATACACATAAAAACCTATCATCTGCAAAAACAAAATCGATTCTATCTTGCTTGGTTCAATAGATATGGACACTTATCCCTTTTAGTCGGTTAACCCTACCCACAATAGATATGGACACTTTTCCCTTTTAGTCGGTTAACCCCATCCACTTTGACGTAGAAATTGATCCGTTAGCGATAGAACCTTGGATCAACTTGTGGATTAATATACACATAAAAACTATCATCTTCAAAAACAAAATCGATTCTACCTTGCTTGGTTCAATAGATATGGATACTTATCCCTTTTAGTCGGTTAACCTCACCCATAATAGATATGGACAGTTATCTCTTTTAGTCGGTTAACCCCACCAACTTTGACGTAGAAATTGAGCCGTTAACGATATAGCCTTGGATCAGCTTGTGGATTAATATACACATAAAAACCTTATCATATGCAAAAGCAAAATCGATTCTATCTTGCTTGGTTCAATAGATATAAAAACTTATCCCTTTTAGTCGATTAACCCCACCCACAATAGATATGGACACTTATCCCTTTTAGTCGGTTAACCCCACCCACTTTGACGTAGAAAATGAACCGTTAACGATAGAACTTTGGATCAGCTTGTGGATTAATATACACATAAAAACCTATCATCTGCAAAAACAAAATCGATTCTATCTTGCTTGGTTCAATAGATATGGACACTTATCACTTTTAGTCGGTTAACAACAATAGATATGGACACTTTTCCCTTTTAGTCGGTTAACCCCATCCACTCTGACGTAGAAATTGAACCGTTAACGATAGAACCTTGGATCAACTTGTGGATTAATATACACATAAAAACTATCATCTTCAAAAACAAAATCGATTCTACTTTGCTTTGTTCAATAGATATGGATACTTATCCCTTTTAGTCGGTTAACCCCACCCACTTTGACATAGAAATTGAACCGTTAAAGATAGAGCCTTGGATCAGCTTGTGGATTAATATACACATAAAAACCTACCATCTGCAAAAATAAATTCGATTCTATCTTGCTTGGTTCAATAGATATGTATACTTATCCCTTTTAGTCGGTTAACCCCACTAACTTTGACGTAGAAATTGAACCATTAAAGATAGAGCCTTGGATCAGCTTGTGGATTAATATACACATAAAACCCTATCATCTTCGATTCTATCTTGCTTGGTTCAATAGATGTGGACACTTATCCCTTTTAGTCGGCTAACCCCACCCACTTTAACGTAGAAATTGAACCTTTAACGACAGAACCTTGGATCAGCTTGGGGATTAATATACTCATAAAAGCCTATCGTCTGCAAAAACAAAATCGATTCTATCTTGCTTGGTTCAATAGATATGGACACTTATCCCTTTTAGTCGGTATGACGTAGAAATTGAAACGTTAGCGATAGAACCTTAGATCACCTTGTGGATTAATATACACATAAAAAACTATCATCTGCAAAAACAAAATCGATTCTATCTTGCTTGGTTCAATAGATATGGACAGTTATCCCTTTTAGTCGGTTAACCCCATCCATTTTGACGTAGAAATTGAACCGTTAACGATAGAAACTTGGATCAGCTTGTGGATTAATATACACATAAAAACCTACCATCTGCAAAAATAAAATCGATTATATCTTGCTTAGTTCAATAGATATGGACACTTATCCCTTTTAGTCGGTTAACCCCACCCAGTATGACGTAGAAATTGAACCGTTAGCGATAGAGCCTTGGATCAGCTTGTGGATTAATATACACATAAAACCCTATCATCTTCGATTCTATCTTGCTTGGTTCAATAGATGTGGACACTTATCCCTTTTAGTCGGCTAACCCCACCCACTTTAACGTAGAAATTGAACCGTTAACGACAGAACCTTGGATCAGCTTGGGGATTAATATACTCATAAAAGCCTATCGTCTGCAAAAACAAAATCGATTCTATCTTGCTTGGTTCAATAGATATGGACACTTATCCCTTTTAGTCGGTTAACCCCACCCAGTATGACGTAGAAATTGAAACGTTAGCGATAGAACCTTAGATCACCTTGTGGATTAATATACACATAAAAACCTATCATCTGCAAAAACAAAATCGATTCTATCTTGCTTGGTTCAATAGATATGGACAGTTATCCCTTTTAGTCGGTTAACCCCATCCATTTTGACGTAGAAATTGAACCGTTAACGATAGAAACTTGGATCAGCTTGTGGATTAATATACACATAAAAACTTACCATCTGCAAAAATAAAATCGATTCTATCTTGCTTAGTTCAATAGATATGGACACTTATCCCTTTTAGCCGGTTAACCCCAACCGGTATGACATAGAAATTGAACCGTTAGCGATAGAACCTTGGATCAGCTTGTGGATTAATGTACTCATAAAAGCCTATCGTCTGCAAAAACAAAATCGATTCTATCTTGCTTTGTTCAATAGATATGGACACTTATCCCTTTTAGTCGGTTAACCCCACCCACAATAGATATGGCACTTGTCCCTTTTAATCGGTTAACCCCATCCACTTTGACGTAGAAATTTAACCGTTAACGATAGAACCTTGGATCAGCTTGTGGATTAATCTACACATAAAAACCTATCATCTGCTAAAACAAAATCGATTCTATCTTGCTTGGTTCAATAGATATGGACACTTATTCCTTTTAGTCGGCTAACCCCACCCACTTTGACGTAGAAATTCAACCGTTAACGATAGAACCTTGTGTCAGCTTGTGGATTAATATATACATAAAAACCTACCATCTGCAAAAATAAAATCGATTCTATCTTGCTTGGTTCAATAGATATGGACACTTATCCCTTTTAGTCGGTTAACCCCACCCAGCATGACGTAGAAATTGAACCGTTAGCGATAGAACCTTGGATCAGCTTGTGGATTAATACACACATAAATACCTACCATCTGCAAAAATTAATTCGATCCTATCTTGATTGGTTCAATAGATATGTATACTTATTCCTTTTATTCGGTTAACCCCACCCACTATGACGTAGAAATTGAACCGTTAACGATAGAATCTTGGATCAGCTTGTGGATTAATATACATATAAAAAACTACCATCTGCAAAAATAAATTCGATTCTATCTTGCTTGGTTCAATAGATGTGGACACTTATCCCTTTTAGTCGGCTAACCCCACCCACTTTAACGTAGAAATTGAACCGTTAACGACAGAACCTTGGATCAGCTTGGGATTAATATACTCATAAAAACCTATCATCTGCAAAAACAAAATCGATTCTATCTTGCTTGGTTCAATAGATATGGACACTTATCCCTTTTAGTCGGATAACCCCACCCACAATAGATATTGACACTTTCCCTGTTAGTCAGTTAACCCCATCCACTTTGACGTAGAAATTGAACCGTTAACGACAGAACCTTGGATCAGCTTGTGGATTAATATACACATAAAAACCTATCATCTGCAAAAACAAAATCGATTCTATCTTGCTTGGTTCAATAGATATGGAGAGTTATCCCTTTCAGTCGGTTAACCCCATCCATTTTGACGTAGAAATTGAACCGTTAACGATAGAAACTTGGATCAGCTTGTGGATTAATACACACATAAAAACCTACCATCTCCAAAAATAAAATCGATTCTATCTTGCTTAGTTCAATAGATATGGACACTTATCCCTTTTAGTCGGTTAACCCCACCCAGTATGACGTAGAAATTGAACCGTTAGCGATAGAGCCTTGTATCAGCTTGTGGATTAATATACACATAAAAAACTACCATCTGCAAAAATAAATTCGATTCTATCTTGCTTGGTTCAATAGATGTGGACACTTATCCCTTTTAGTCGGCTAACCCCACCCACTTTGACGTAGAAATTGAACCGTTAGTGACAGAACCTTGGATCAGCTTGGGGATTAATATACTCATAAAAGCCTATCGTCTGCAAAAACAAAATCGATTCTATCTTGCTTGGTTCAATACATATGGACAGTTATCCCTTTCAGTCGGTTAACCCCATCCATTTTGACGTAGAAATTGAACCGTTAGCGATAGAACCTTGGATCAGCTTGTGGATTAATATACATATAAAAACCTACCATCTGCAAAAATAAATTCGATTCTATCTTGCTTGGTTCAATAGATATGGACACTTATTCCTTTTAGTCGGCTAACCCCACCCACTTTGATGTAGAAATTGAACCGTTAACGATAGGACCTTGGATCAGCTTGTGGATTAATATACACATAAAAAACTACTATCTGCAAAATAAATTCGATTCTATCTTGCTTGGTTCAATATAAATGGACACTTATCCCTTTTAGTCGGTTAACCCCACCCACAATAGATATGGCACTTGTCCCTTTTAGTCGATTAACCCCATCCACTTTGACGTAGAAATTGAACCGTTAAGGATAGAACCTTGGATCAGCTTGTAGATTAATATACACATAAAAAACTACTATCTGCAAAAATAAATTCGATTCTATCTTGCTTGGTTCAATATATATGGACACTTATCCCTTTTAGTCGGTTAACCCCACCCACAATAGATATGGCACTTGTCCCTTTTAGTCGGTTAACCCCATCCACTTTGACGTAGAAATTGAACCGTTTACGATAGAAATTTGTATGAGCTTGTGGATTAATATACACATAAAAACCTATCATCTGCAAAAACAAAATAGATTCTATCTTTCTTGGTTCAATAGATATGGCACTTGTCCTTTTAGTCGGTTAACCCCATCCACTTTGACGTAGAAATTGAACCGTTAACGATAGAAATTTGGATCAGCTTGTGGATTAATACACACATAAAAATCTATCATCTGCAAAAACAAAATCGATTCTATCTTGCTTGGTTCAATAGATATGGACACTTATTCCTTTTAGTCGGCTAACCCCACCCACTTTGACGCAGAAATTCAACCGTTAACGATAGAACCTTGTATCAGCTTGTGGATTAATACACACATAAAAACCTACCATCTGCAAAAATAAAATCGATTCTATCTTGCTTGGTTCAATAGATATGGACACGTATCCCTTTTAGTCGGTTAACCCCACCCAGCATGACGTAGAAATTGAACCGTTAGCGATAGAACCTTGGATCAGCTTGTGGATTAATATAAACATAAAAGCCTACCATCTGCAAAAATAAATTCGATTCTATCTTGCTTGGTTCAATAGATATGGACACTTATTCCTTTTAGTCGGCTAACCCCACCCACTTTGATGTAGAAATTGAACCGTTAACGATAGAACCTTGGATCAGCTTGTGGATTAATATAAACATAAAAGCCTACCATCTGCAAAAATAAATTCGATTCTATCTTGCTTGGTTCAATAGATATGGACACTTATTCCTTTTAGTCGGCTAACCCCACCCACTTTGATGTAGAAATTGAACCGTTAACGATAGAAATTTGGATCAGCTTGTGGATTAATATACACATAAAAATCTATCATCTGCAAAAACAAAATCGATTCTATCTTGCTTGGTTCAATAGATATGGACACTTATTCCTTTTAGTCGGCTAACCCCACCCACTTTGACGCAGAAATTCAACCGTTAACGATAGAACCTTGTATCAGCTTGTGGATTAATACACACATAAAAACCTACCATCTGCAAAAATAAAATCGATTCTGTCTTGCTTGGTTCAATAGATGTGGACACTTATCCCTTTTAGTCGGCTAACCCCACCCACTTTGACGTAGAAATTGAACCGTTAGTGACAGAACCTTGGATCAGCTTGGGGATTAATATACTCATAAAAGTCTATCGTCTGCAAAAACAAAATCGATTCTATCTTGCTTGGTTCAATACATATGGACACTTATCCTTTTAGTCGGTTAACCCCATCCATTTTGACGTAGAAATTGAACCGTTAACGATAGAAACTTGGATCAGCTTGTGGATTAATATACACATAAAAACCTATCATCTGCAAAAACAAAATCGATTCTATCTTGCTTGGTTCAATAGATATGGACAGTTATCCCTTTCAGTCGGTTAACCCCATCCATTTTGACGTAGAAATTGAACCGTTAACGATAGAAACTTGGATCAGCCTGTGGATTAATATACACATAAAAACCTACCATCTGCAAAAATAAAATCGATTCTATCTTGCTTAGTTCAATAGATTTGGACACTTATCCCTTTTAATCGGTTAACCCCACCCAGTATGACGTAGAAATTGAACCGTTAGCGATAGAGCCTTGTATCGGCTTGTGGATTAATATACACATAAAAAACTACCATCTGCAAAAATAAAATCGATTCTATCTTGCTTAGTTCAATAGATATGGACACTTATCCCTTTTAGTCGGTTAACCCCACCCACTAAGACGTAGAAATTCAACCGTTAACGATAGAACCTTGTGTCAGCTTGTGGATTAATATACACATAAAAACCTACCTTCTGCAAAAATAAAATCGATTCTATCTTGCTTGGTTCAATAGATATGGACACTTATCCCTTTTAGTCGGTTAACGCCACCCAGCATGACGTAGAAATTGAACCGTTAGCGATAGAACCTTGGACCAGCCTGTGGATTAATATACACATAAAGACCTACCATCTGCAAAAATAAATTCGATTCTATCTTGATTGGTTCAATAGATATGTATACTTATCCCTTTTAGTCGGTTAACCCCACCCACTATGACGTAGAAATTGAACCGTTAACGATAGAACCTTGGATCAGCTTGTGGATTAATATACATATAAAAACCTACCATCTGCAAAAATAAATTCGATTCTATCTTGCTTCGTTCAATAGATATGGACACTTATTCCTTTTAGTTGGCTAACCCCACCCACTTTGACGTAGAAATTGAACCGTTGACTATAGAACCTTGTTTCAGCTTGTGGATTAATATACACATAAAAAATTATCATCTGCAAAAACAAAATCGATTCTATCTTGCTTGGTTCAATAGATATGGACACTTATCCCTTTTAGTCGGATAACCCCACCCACAATAAATATTGACACTTTTCCCTTTAAGTCGGTTAACCCCATCCACTTTGACGTAGAAATTGAACCCCTAACGATAGAACCTTGGATCAGCTTGTGGATTAATATACACATAAAAACCTACCATCTGCAAAAATAAATTCGACTCTATCTTGCGTTGTTCAATAGATATGGACACTTATCCCTTTTAGTCGGTTAACCCCACCCAGCATGACGTAGAAATTGAACCGTTAGCGATAGAACCTTGGACCAGCCTGTGGATTAATATACACATAAAGACCTACCATCTGCAAAAATAAATTCGATTCTATCTTGATTGGTTCAATAGATATGTATACTTATCCCTTTTAGTCGGTTAACCCCACCCAGCATGACGTAGAAATTGACCCGTTAGCGATAGAACCTTGGACCAGCCTGTGGATTAATATACACATAAAGACCTACCATCTGCAAAAATAAATTCGATTCTATCTTGATTGGTTCAATAGATATGTATACTTATCCCTTTTAGTCGGTTAACTCCACCCTCTATGACGTAGAAATTGAACCGTTAGCGACAGAACCTTGGAACAGCTTGTGGATTAATACACTCATAAAAGCCTATCGTGTGCAAAAACAAAATCGATTATATCTTGCTTGGTTCAATAGATATGGACACTTATCCCTTTTAGTCGGTTAACCCCACCCACAATAGATATGGACACTTATCCCTTTTAGTCGGTTAACCCCACCAACTTTGACGTAGAAATTGAACCGTTAACGATATAGCCTTGGATCAGCTTGTGGATTAATATACACATAAAAACCTATAATCTGCAAAAACAAAATCGATTCTATCTTGCTTGGTTCAATAGATATGGACACTTATTCCTTTTAGTCGGCTAACCCCACCCACTTTGACGTAGAAATTGAACCGTTAACGACAGAATCTTGGATCAGCTTGTGGATTAATATACACATAAAAACCTATCATCTGCAAAAACAAAATCGATTCTATCTTGCTTGGTTCAATAGATATGGACACTTATCCCTTTTAGTCGGTTAACCCTACCCACAATAGATATGGACACTTTTCCCTTTTAGTCGGTTAACCCCATCCACTTTGACGTAGAAATTGATCCGTTAGCGATAGAACCTTGGATCAACTTGTGGATTAATATACACATAAAAACTATCATCTTCAAAAACAAAATCGATTCTACCTTGCTTGGTTCAATAGATATGGATACTTATCCCTTTTAGTCGGTTAACCTCACCCATAATAGATATGGACAGTTATCTCTTTTAGTCGGTTAACCCCACCAACTTTGACGTAGAAATTGAGCCGTTAACGATATAGCCTTGGATCAGCTTGTGGATTAATATACACATAAAAACCTTATCATATGCAAAAGCAAAATCGATTCTATCTTGCTTGGTTCAATAGATATAAAAACTTATCCCTTTTAGTCGATTAACCCCACCCACAATAGATATGGACACTTATCCCTTTTAGTCGGTTAACCCCACCCACTTTGACGTAGAAAATGAACCGTTAACGATAGAACTTTGGATCAGCTTGTGGATTAATATACACATAAAAACCTATCATCTGCAAAAACAAAATCGATTCTATCTTGCTTGGTTCAATAGATATGGACACTTATCACTTTTAGTCGGTTAACCACAATAGATATGGACACTTTTCCCTTTTAGTCGGTTAACCCCATCCACTCTGACGTAGAAATTGAACCGTTAACGATAGAACCTTGGATCAACTTGTGGATTAATATACACATAAAAACTATCATCTTCAAAAACAAAATCGATTCTACTTTGCTTTGTTCAATAGATATGGATACTTATCCCTTTTAGTCGGTTAACCCCACCCACTTTGACATAGAAATTGAACCGTTAAAGATAGAGCCTTGGATCAGCTTGTGGATTAATATACACATAAAAACCTACCATCTGCAAAAATAAATTCGATTCTATCTTGCTTGGTTCAATAGATATGTATACTTATCCCTTTTAGTCGGTTAACCCCACTAACTTTGACGTAGAAATTGAACCATTAAAGATAGAGCCTTGGATCAGCTTGTGGATTAATATACACATAAAACCCTATCATCTTCGATTCTATCTTGCTTGGTTCAATAGATGTGGACACTTATCCCTTTTAGTCGGCTAACCCCACCCACTTTAACGTAGAAATTGAACCGTTAACGACAGAACCTTGGATCAGCTTGGGGATTAATATACTCATAAAAGCCTATCGTCTGCAAAAACAAAATCGATTCTATCTTGCTTGGTTCAATAGATATGGACACTTATCCCTTTTAGTCGGTATGACGTAGAAATTGAAACGTTAGCGATAGAACCTTAGATCACCTTGTGGATTAATATACACATAAAAAACTATCATCTGCAAAAACAAAATCGATTCTATCTTGCTTGGTTCAATAGATATGGACAGTTATCCCTTTTAGTCGGTTAACCCCATCCATTTTGACGTAGAAATTGAACCGTTAACGATAGAAACTTGGATCAGCTTGTGGATTAATACACACATAAAAACCTACCATCTGCAAAAATAAAATCGATTCTATCTTGCTTAGTTCAATAGATATGGACACTTATCCCTTTTAGTCGGTTAACCCCACCCAGTATGACGTAGAAATTGAACCGTTAGCGATAGAGCCTTGGATCAGCTTGTGGATTAATATACACATAAAACCCTATCATCTTCGATTCTATCTTGCTTGGTTCAATAGATGTGGACACTTATCCCTTTTAGTCGGCTAACCCCACCCACTTTAACGTAGAAATTGAACCGTTAACGACAGAACCTTGGAACAGCTTGGGGATTAATATACTCATAAAAGCCTATCGTCTGCAAAAACAAAATCGATTCTATCTTGCTTGGTTCAATAGATATGGACACTTATCCCTTTTAGTCGGTTAACCCCACCCAGTATGACGTAGAAATTGAAACGTTAGCGATAGAACCTTAGATCACCTTGTGGATTAATATACACATAAAAACCTATCATCTGCAAAAACAAAATCGATTCTATCTTGCTTGGTTCAATAGATATGGACAGTTATCCCTTTTAGTCGGTTAACCCCATCCATTTTGACGTAGAAATTGAACCGTTAACGATAGAAACTTGGATCAGCTTGTGGATTAATATACACATAAAAACCTACCATCTGCAAAAATAAAATCGATTCTATCTTGCTTAGTTCAATAGATATGGACACTTATCCCTTTTAGCCGGTTAACCCCAACCGGTATGACATAGAAATTGAACCGTTAGCGATAGAACCTTGGATCAGCTTGTGGATTAATGTACTCATAAAAACCTATCGTCTGCAAAAACAAAATCGATTCTATCTTGCTTTGTTCAATAGATATGGACACTTATCCCTTTTAGTCGGTTAACCCCACCCACAATAGATATGGCACTTGTCCCTTTTAGTCGGTTAACCCCATCCACTTTGACGTAGAAATTGAACCGTTAACGATAGAACCTTGGATCAGCTTGTGGATTAATATACACATAAAAACCTATCATCTGCAAAAACAAAATCGATTCTATCTTGCTTGGTTCAATAGATATGGACACTTATTCCTTTTAGTCGGCTAACCCCACCCACTTTGACGTAGAAATTCAACCGTTAACGATAGAACCTTGTGTCAGCTTGTGGATTAATATATACATAAAAACCTACCATCTGCAAAAATAAAATCGATTCTATCTTGCTTGGTTCAATAGATATGGACACTTATCCCTTTTAGTCGGTTAACCCCACCCAGCATGACGTAGAAATTGAACCGTTAGCGATAGAACCTTGGATCAGCTTGTGGATTAATACACACATAAATACCTACCATCTGCAAAAATTAATTCGATCCTATCTTGATTGGTTCAATAGATATGTATACTTATTCCTTTTATTCGGTTAACCCCACCCACTATGACGTAGAAATTGAACCGTTAACGATAGAATCTTGGATCAGCTTGTGGATTAATATACATATAAAAAACTACCATCTGCAAAAATAAATTCGATTCTATCTTGCTTGGTTCAATAGATGTGGACACTTATCCCTTTTAGTCGGCTAACCCCACCCACTTTAACGTAGAAATTGAACCGTTAACGACAGAACCTTGGATCAGCTTGGGGATTAATATACTCATAAAAACCTATCATCTGCAAAAACAAAATCGATTCTATCTTGCTTGGTTCAATAGATATGGACACTTATCCCTTTTAGTCGGATAACCCCACCCACAATAGATATTGACACTTTCCCTGTTAGTCGGTTAACCCCATCCACTTTGACGTAGAAATTGAACCGTTAACGACAGAACCTTGGATCAGCTTGTGGATTAATATACACATAAAAACCTATCATCTGCAAAAACAAAATCGATTCTATCTTGCTTGGTTCAATAGATATGGAGAGTTATCTCTTTCAGTCGGTTAACCCCATCCATTTTGACGTAGAAATTGAACCGTTAACGATAGAAACTTGGATCAGCTTGTGGATTAATACACACATAAAAACCTACCATCTCCAAAAATAAAATCGATTCTATCTTGCTTAGTTCAATAGATATGGACACTTATCCCTTTTAGTCGGTTAACCCCACCCAGTATGACGTAGAAATTGAACCGTTAGCGATAGAGCCTTGTATCAGCTTGTGGATTAATATACACATAAAAAACTACCATCTGCAAAAATAAATTCGATTCTATCTTGCTTGGTTCAATAGATGTGGACACTTATCCCTTTTAGTCGGCTAACCCCACCCACTTTGACGTAGAAATTGAACCGTTAGTGACAGAACCTTGGATCAGCTTGGGGATTATTATACTCATAAAAGCCTATCGTCTGCAAAAACAAAATCGATTCTATCTTGCTTGGTTCAATATATATGGACAGTTATCCCTTTCAGTCGGTTAACCCCATCCATTTTGACGTAGAAATTGAACCGTTAGCGATAGAACCTTGGATCAGCTTGTGGATTAATACACACATAAATACCTACCATCTGCAAAAATTAATTCGATCCTATCTTGATTGGTTCAATAGATATGTATACTTATCCCTTTTAGTCGGTTAACCCCACCCACTATGACGTAGAAATTGAACGTTAACGATAGAACCTTGTATCAGCTTGTGGATTAATATACATATAAAAACCTACCATCTGCAAAAATAAATTCGATTCTATCTTGCTTGGTTCAATAGATATGGACACTTATTCCTTTTAGTCGGCTAACCCCACCCACTTTGATGTAGAAATTGAACCGTTAACGATAGGACCTTGGATCAGCTTGTGGATTAATATACACATAAAAAACTACTATCTGCAAAATAAATTCGATTCTATCTTGCTTGGTTCAATATAAATGGACACTTATCCCTTTTAGTCGGTTAACCCCACCCACAATAGATATGGCACTTGTCCCTTTTAGTCGATTAACCCCATCCACTTTGACGTAGAAATTGAACCGTTAAGGATAGAACCTTGGATCAGCTTGTAGATTAATATACACATAAAAAACTACTATCTGCAAAAATAAATTCGATTCTATCTTGCTTGGTTCAATATATATGGACACTTATCCCTTTTAGTCGGTTAACCCCACCCACAATAGATATGGCACTTGTCCCTTTTAGTCGGTTAACCCCATCCACTTTGACGTAGAAATTGAACCGTTTACGATAGAAATTTGTATGAGCTTGTGGATTAATATACACATAAAAACCTATCATCTGCAAAAACAAAATAGATTCTATCTTTCTTGGTTCAATAGATATGGCACTTGTCCTTTTAGTCGGTTAACCCCATCCACTTTGACGTAGAAATTGAACCGTTAACGATAGAAATTTGGATCAGCTTGTGGATTAATACACACATAAAAATCTATCATCTGCAAAAACAAAATCGATTCTATCTTGCTTGGTTCAATAGATATGGACACTTATTCCTTTTAGTCGGCTAACCCCACCCACTTTGACGCAGAAATTCAACCGTTAACGATAGAACCTTGTATCAGCTTGTGGATTAATACACACATAAAAACCTACCATCTGCAAAAATAAAATCGATTCTATCTTGCTTGGTTCAATAGATATGGACACGTATCCCTTTTAGTCGGTTAACCCCACCCAGCATGACGTAGAAATTGAACCGTTAGCGATAGAACCTTGGATCAGCTTGTGGATTAATATAAACATAAAAGCCTACCATCTGCAAAAATAAATTCGATTCTATCTTGCTTGGTTCAATAGATATGGACACTTATTCCTTTTAGTCGGCTAACCCCACCCACTTTGATGTAGAAATTGAACCGTTAACGATAGAACCTTGGATCAGCTTGTGGATTAATATAAACATAAAAGCCTACCATCTGCAAAAATAAATTCGATTCTATCTTGCTTGGTTCAATAGATATGGACACTTATTCCTTTTAGTCGGCTAACCCCACCCACTTTGATGTAGAAATTGAACCGTTAACGATAGAAATTTAGATCAGCTTGTGGATTAATATACACATAAAAATCTATCATCTGCAAAAACAAAATCGATTCTGTCTTGCTTGGTTCAATAGATATGGACACTTATTCCTTTTAGTCCGCTAACCCCACCCACTTTGACGCAGAAATTCAACCGTTAACGATAGAACCTTGTATCAGCTTGTGGATTAATACACACATAAAAACCTACCATCTGCAAAAATAAAATCGATTCTGTCTTGCTTGGTTCAATAGATGTGGACACTTATCCCTTTTAGTCGGCTAACCCCACCCACTTTGACGTAGAAATTGAACCGTTAGTGACAGAACCTTGGATCAGCTTGGGGATTAATATACTCATAAAAGTCTATCGTCTGCAAAAACAAAATCGATTCTATCTTGCTTGGTTCAATACATATGGACACTTATCCTTTTAGTCGGTTAACCCCATCCATTTTGACGTAGAAATTGAACCGTTAACGATAGAAACTTGGATCAGCTTGTGGATTAATATACACATAAAAACCTATCATCTGCAAAAACAAAATCGATTCTATCTTGCTTAGTTCAATAGATATGGACACTTATCCCTTTTAGTCGGTTAACCCCATCCATTTTGACGTAGAATTGAACCGTTAACGATAGAAACTTGGATCAGCTTGTGGATTAATATACACATAAAAACCTACCATCTGCAAAAATAAAATCGATTCTATCTTGCTTAGTTCAATAGATATGGACACTTATCCCTTTTAGTCGGTTAACGCCACCCAGCATGACGTAGAAATTGAACCGTTAGCGATAGAACCTTGGACCAGCCTGTGGATTAATATACACATAAAGACCTACCATCTGCAAAAATAAATTCGATTCTATCTTGATTGGTTCAATAGATATGTATACTTATCCCTTTTAGTCGGTTAACCCCACCCACTATGACGTAGAAATTGAACCGTTAACGATAGAACCTTGGGTCAGCTTGTGGATTAATATACATATAAGAACCTACCATCTGCAAAAATAAATTCGATTCTATCTTGCTTCGTTCAATAGATATGGACACTTATTCCTTTTAGTTGGCTAACCCCACCCACTTTGACGTAGAAATTGAACCGTTGACTATAGAACCTTGTATCAGCTTGTGGATTAATATACACATAAAAAACTATCATCTGCAAAAACAAAATCGATTCTATCTTGCTTGGTTCAATAGATATGGACACTTATCCCTTTTAGTCGGATAAACCCACCCACAATAGATATTGACACTTTTCCCTTTAAGTCGGTTAACCCCATCCACTTTGACGTAGAAATTGAACCCCTAACGATAGAACCTTGGATCAGCTTGTGGATTAATATACACATAAAAACCTACCATCTGCAAAAATAAATTCGATTCTATCTTGCTTGGTTCAATAGATATGGACACTTATCCCTTTTAGTCGGTTAACCCCACCCAGCATGACGTAGAAATTGAACCGTTAGCGATAGAACCTTGGACCAGCCTGTGGATTAATATACACATAAAGACCTACCATCTGCAAAAATAAATTCGATTCTATCTTGATTGGTTCAATAGATATGTATACTTATCCCTTTTAGTCGGTTAACCCCACCCAGCATGATGTAGAAATTGAACCGTTAGCGATAGAACCTTGGACCAGCCTGTGGATTAATATACACATAAAGACCTACCATCTGCAAAAATAAATTCGATTCTATCTTGATTGGTTCAATAGATATGTATACTTATCCCTTTTAGTCGGTTAACTCCACCCACTATGACGTAGAAATTGAACCGTTAGCGACAGAACCTTGGAACAGCTTGTGGATTAATATACTCATAAAAGCCTATCGTGTGCAAAAACAAAATCGATTATATCTTGCTTGGTTCAATAGATATGGACACTTATCCCTTTTAGTCGGTTAACCCCACCCAGTATGACGTACAAATTGAACCGTTAGCGATAGAACCTTGGATCAGCTCGTGGATTAATATACACATAAAAACCTACCATCTGCAAAAATAAAATCGATTCTATCTTGCTTAGTTCAAAAGATATGGACACTTATCCCTTTTAGTCGGTTAACCCCACCCAGTATGACGTAGAAATTGAACCGTTAGCGATAGAACCTGGATCTGCTTGTGGATTAATATACACATAAAAATCTACCATCTGCAAAAACAAAATCGATTCCATCTTGCTTAGTTCAATAGATATGGACACTTATCCCTTTTAGTCGGTTAACCCCACCCAGTATGACGTAGAAATTGAACCGTTAGCGATAGAACCTTGGATCAGCTTGTGGATTAATATAAACATAAAAGCCTACCATCTCCAAAAATAAATTCGATTCTATCTTGATTGGTTCAATAGATATGTATACTTATCCCTTTTAGTCGGTTAACCCCACCCACTATGACGTAGAAATTGAACGTTAACGATAGAACCTTGTATCAGCTTGTGGATTAATATACATATAAAAACCTACCATCTGCAAAAATAAATTCGATTCTATCTTGCTTGGTTCAATAGATATGGACATTTATTCCTTTTAGTCGGCTAACCCCACCCACTTTGATGTAGAAATTGAACCGATAACGATAGGACCTTGGATCAGCTTGTGGATTAATATACACATAAAAGACTACTATCTGCAAAATAAATTCGATTCTATCTTGCTTGGTTCAATATATATGGACACTTATCCCTTTTAGTCGGTTAACCCCACCCACAATAGATATGGCACTTGTCCCTTTTAGTCGATTAACCCCATCCACTTTGACGTAGAAATTGAACCGTTAAGGATAGAACCTTGGGTCAGCTTGTGGATTAATATACACATAAAAAACTACTATCTGCAAAAATAAATTCGATTCTATCTTGCTTGGTTCAATATATATGGACACTTATCCCTTTTAGTCGGTTAACCCCACCCACAATAGATATGGCACTTGTCCCTTTTAGTCGGTTAACCCCATCCACTTTGACGTAGAAATTGAATCGTTTACGATAGAAATTTGTATGAGCTTGTGGATTAATATACACATAAAAACCTATCATCTGCAAAAACAAAATCGATTCTATCTTTCTTGGTTCAATAGATATGGCACTTGTCCCTTTTAGTCGGTCAACCCCATCCACTTTGACGTAGAAATTGAACCGTTAACGATAGAAATTTGGATCAGCTTGTGGATTAATATACACATAAAAATCTATCATCTGCAAAAACAAAATCGATTCTATCTTGCTTGGTTCAATAGATATGGACACTTATTCCTTTTAGTCGGCTAACCCCACCCACTTTGACGCAGAAATTCAACCGTTAACGATAGAACCTTGTATCAGCTTGTGGATTAATACACACATAAAAACCTACCATCTGCAAAAATAAAATCGATTCTATCTTGCTTGGTTCAATAGATATGGACACTTATCCCTTTTAGTCGGTTAACCCCACCCAGCATGACGTAGAAATTGAACCGTTAGCGATAGAACCTTGGATCAGCTTGTGGATTAATATAAACATAAAAGCCTACCATCTGCAAAAATAAATTCGATTCTATCTTGCTTGGTTCAATAGATATGGACACTTATTCCTTTTAGTCGGCTAACCCCACCCACTTTGATGTAGAAGTTGAACCGTTAACGATAGAACCTTGGATCAGCTTGTGGATTAATATACACATAAAAACCTATCATCTGCAAAAACAAAATCGATTCTATCTTGCTTGGTTCAATAGATATGGACACTTATCCCTTTTAGTCGGTTAACCCCACCCACAATAGATATTGACACTTATTCCTTTTAGTCGGCTAACCCCACCCACTTTGATATAGAAATTGAACCGTTAACGATAGAAATTTGGATCAGCTTGTGGATTAATATACACATAAAAATCTATCATCTGCAAAAACAAAATCGATTCTATCTTGCTTGGTTCAATAGATATGGACACTTATTCCTTTTAGTCGGCTAACCCCACCCACTTTGACGTAGAAATTGAACCGTTAGCGATAGAACCTTGGACCAGCCTGTGGATTAATATACACATAAAGACCTACCATCTGCAAAAATAAATTCGATTCTATCTTGATTGGTTCAATAGATATGTATACTTATCCCTTTTAGTCGGTTAACCCCACCCACTATGACGTAGAAATTGAACCGTTAACGATAGAACCTTGGATCAGCTTGTGGATTAATATACATATAAAAACCTACCATCTGCAAAAATAAATTCGATTCTATCTTGCTTCGTTCAATAGATATGGACACTTATTACTTTTAGTTGGCTAACCCCACCCACTTTGACGTAGAAATTGAACCGTTGACTATAGAACCTTGTATCAGCTTGTGGATTAATATACACATAAAAAACTATCATATGCAAAAACAAAATCGATTCTATCTTGCTTGGTTCAATAGATATGGACACTTATCCCTTTTAGTCGGATAACCCCACCCACAATAGATATTGACACTTTTCCCTTTAAGTCGGTTAACCCCATCCACTTTGACGTAGAAATTGAACCCCTAACGATAGAACCTTGGATCAGCTTGTGGATTAATATACACATAAAAACCTACCATCTGCAAAAATAAATTCGATTCTATCTTGATTGGTTCAATAGATATGTATACTTATCCCTTTTAGTCGGTTAACTCCACCCACTATGACGTAGAAATTGAACCGTTAGCGACAGAACCTTGGAACAGCTTGTGGATTAATATACTCATAAAAGCCTATCGTGTGCAAAAACAAAATCGATTATATCTTGCTTGGTTCAATAGATATGGACACTTATCCCTTTTAGTCGGTTAACCCCACCCAGTATGACGTACAAATTGAACCGTTAGCGATAGAACCTTGGATCAGCTCGTGGATTAATATACACATAAAAACCTACCATCTGCAAAAATAAAATCGATTCTATCTTGCTTAGTTCAATAGATATGGACACTTATCCCTTTTAGTCGGTTAACCCCACCCAGTATGACGTAGAAATTGAACCGTTAGTGATAGAACCTGGATCTGCTTGTGGATTAATATACACATAAAAATCTACCATCTGCAAAAGCAAAATCGATTCCATCTTGCTTAGTTCAATAGATATGGACACTTATCCCTTTTAGTCGGTTAACCCCACCCAGTATGACGTAGAAATTGAACCGTTAGCGATAGAACCTTGGATCAGCTTGTGGATTAATATAAACATAAAAGCCTACCATCTCCAAAAATAAATTCGATTCTATCTTGATTGGTTCAATAGATATGTATACTTATCCCTTTTAGTCGGTTAACCCCACCCACTATGACGTAGAAATTGAACGTTAACGATAGAACCTTGTATCAGCTTGTGGATTAATATACATATAAAAACCTACCATCTGCAAAAATAAATTCGATTCTATCTTGCTTGGTTCAATAGATATGGACATTTATTCCTTTTAGTCGGCTAACCCCACCCACTTTGATGTAGAAATTGAACCGTTAACGATAGGACCTTGGATCAGCTTGTGGGTTAATATACACATAAAAAACTACTATCTGCAAAATAAATTCGATTCTATCTTGCTTGGTTCAATATATATGGACACTTATCCCTTTTAGTCGGTTAACCCCACCCACAATAGATATGGCACTTGTCCCTTTTAGTCGATTAACCCCATCCACTTTGACGTAGAAATTGAACCGTTAAGGATAGAACCTTGAATCAGCTTGTGGATTAATATACACATAAAAAACTACTATCTGCAAAAATAAATTCGATTCTATCTTGCTTGGTTCAATATATATGGACACTTATCCCTTTTAGTCGGTTAACCCCACCCACAATAGATATGGCACTTGTCCCTTTTAGTCGGTTAACCCCATCCACTTTGACGTAGAAATTGAATCGTTTACGATAGAAATTTGTATGAGCTTGTAGATTAATATACACATAAAAACCTATCATCTGCAAAAACAAAATCGATTCTATCTTTCTTGGTTCAATAGATATGGCACTTGTCCCTTTTAGTCGGTTAACCCCATCCACTTTGACGTAGAAATTGAACCGTTAACGATAGAAATTTGGATCAGCTTGTGGATTAATATAAACATAAAAATCTATCATCTGCAAAAACAAAATCGATTCTATCTTGCTTGGTTCAATAGATATGGACACTTATTCCTTTTAGTCGGCTAACCCCACCCACTTTGACGCAGAAATTCAACCGTTAACGATAGAACCTTGTATCAGCTTGTGGATTAATACACACATAAAAACCTACCATCTGCAAAAATAAAATCGATTCTATCTTGCTTGGTTCAATAGATATGGACACTTATCCCTTTTAGTCGGTTAACCCCACCCAGCATGACGTAGAAATTGAACCGTTAGCGATAGAACCTTGGATCAGCTTGTGGATTAATATAAACATAAAAGCCTACCATCTGCAAAAATAAATTCGATTCTATCTTGCTTGGTTCAATAGATATGGACACTTATTCCTTTTAGTCGGCTAACCCCACCCACTTTGATGTAGAAATTGAACCGTTAACGATAGAACCTTGGGTCAGCTTGTGGATTAATATACACATAAAAACCTATCATCTGCAAAAACAAAATCGATTCTATCTTGCTTGGTTCAATAGATATGGACACTTATCCCTTTTAGTCGGTTAACCCCACCCACAATAGATATTGACACTTATTCCTTTTAGTCGGCTAACCCCACCCACTTTGATGTAGAAATTGAACCGTTAACGATAGAAATTTGGATCAGCTTGTGGATTAATATACACATAAAAATCTATCATCTGCAAAAACAAAATCGATTCTATCTTGCTTGGTTCAATAGATATGGACACTTATTCCTTTTAGTCGGCTAACCCCACCCACTTTGACGCAGAAATTCAACCGTTAACGATAGAACCTTGTATCAGCTTGTGGATTAATACACACATAAAAACCTACCATCTGCAAAAATAAAATCGATTCTATCTTGCTTGGTTCAATAGATGTGGACACTTATCCCTTTTAGTCGGCTAACCCCACCCACTTTGACGTAGAAATTGAACCGTTAGTGACAGAACCTTGGATCAGCTTGGGGATTAATATACTCATAAAAGCCTATCGTCTGCAAAAACAAAATCGATTCTATCTTGCTTGGTTCAATATATATGGACACTTATCCTTTTAGTCGGTTAACCCCATCCATTTTGACGTAGAAATTGAACCGTTAACGATAGAAAATCTATCATCTGCAAAAACAAAATCGATTCTATCTTGCTTGGATCAATAGATATGGACACTTATTCCTTTTAGTCGGCTAACCCCACCCACTTTGACGCAGAAATTCAACCGTTAACGATAGAACCTTGTATCAGCTTGTGGATTAATGCACACATAAAAACCTACCATCTGCAAAAACAAAATCGATTCTATCTTGCTTGGTTCAATAGATATGGACACGTATCCCTTTTAGTCGGTTAACCCCACCCAGCATGACGTAGAAATTGAACCGTTAGCGATAGAACCTTGGATCAGCTTGTGGATTAATGTAAACATAAAAGCCTACCATCTGCAAAAATAAATTCGATTCTATCTTGCTTGGTTCAATAGATATGGACACTTATTCCTTTTAGTCGGCTAACCCCACCCACTTTGATGTAGAAATTGAACCGTTAACCATAGAACCTTGGATCAGCTTGTGGATTAATATAAACATAAAAGCCTACCATCTGCAAAAATAAATTCGATTCTATCTTGCTTGGTTCAATAGATATGGACACTTATTCCTTTTAGTCGGCTAACCCCACCCACTTTGATGTAGAAATTGAACCGTTAACGATAGAAACTTGGATCGGCTTGTGGATTAATATACACATAAAAACCTACCATCTGCAAAAATAAAATCGATTCTATCTTGCTTAGTTCAATAGATTTGGACACTTATCCCTTTTAATCGGTTAACCCCACCCAGTATGACGTAGAAATTGAACCGTTAGCGATAGAGCCTTGTATCGGCTTGTGGATTAATATACACATAAAAAACTACCATCTGCAAAAATAAAATCGATTCTATCTTGCTTAGTTCAATAGATATGGACACTTATCCCTTTTAGTCGGTTAACCCCACCCACTAAGACGTAGAAATTCAACCGTTAACGATAGAACCTTGTGTCAGCTTGTGGATTAATATACACATAAAAACCTACCATCTGCAAAAATAAAATCGATTCTATCTTGCTTGGTTCAATAGATATGGACACTTATCCCTTTTAGTCGGTTAACCCCACCCAGCATGACGTAGAAATTGAACCGTTAGCGATAGAACCTTGGACCAGCCTGTGGATTAATATACACATAAAGACCTACCATCTGCAAAAATAAATTCGATTCTATCTTGATTGGTTCAATAGATATGTATACTTATCCCTTTTAGTCGGTTAACCCCACCCACTATGACGTAGAAATTGAACCGTTAACGATAGAACCTTGGATCAGCTTGTGGATTAATATACACATAAAAACCTACCATCTGCAAAAACAAAATCGATTCCATCTTGCTTAGTTCAATAGATATGGACACTTATTCCTTTTAGTTGACTAACCCCACCCACTTTGACGTAGAAATTGAACCGTTAGCGATAGAGCCTTGTATCGGCTTGTGGATTAATATACACATAAAAAACTACCATCTGCAAAAATAAAATCGATTCTATCTTGCTTAGTTCAATAGATATGGACACTTATCCCTTTTAGTCGGTTAACCCCACCCACAATAGATATGGCACTTGTCCCTTTTAGTCGATTAACCCCATCCACTTTGACGTAGAAATTGAACCGTTAAGGATAGAACCTTGGGTCAGCTTGTGGATTAATATACACATAAAAAACTACTATCTGCAAAAATAAATTCGATTCTATCTTGCTTGGTTCAATATATATGGACACTTATCCCTTTTAGTCGGTTAACCCCACCCACAATAGATATGGCACTTGTCCCTTTTAGTCGGTTAACCCCATCCACTTTGACGTAGAAATTGAATCGTTTACGATAGAAATTTGTATGAGCTTGTGGATTAATATACACATAAAAACCTATCATCTGCAAAAACAAAATCGATTCTATCTTTCTTGGTTCAATAGATATGGCACTTGTCCCTTTTAGTCGGTCAACCCCATCCACTTTGACGTAGAAATTGAACCGTTAACGATAGAAATTTGGATCAGCTTGTGGATTAATATACACATAAAAATCTATCATCTGCAAAAACAAAATCGATTCTATCTTGCTTGGTTCAATAGATATGGACACTTATTCCTTTTAGTCGGCTAACCCCACCCACTTTGACGCAGAAATTCAACCGTTAACGATAGAACCTTGTATCAGCTTGTGGATTAATACACACATAAAAACCTACCATCTGCAAAAATAAAATCGATTCTATCTTGCTCGGTTCAATAGATATGGACACTTATCCCTTTTAGTCGGTTAACCCCACCCAGCATGACGTAGAAATTGAACCGTTAGCGATAGAACCTTGGATCAGCTTGTGGATTAATATAAACATAAAAGCCTACCATCTGCAAAAATAAATTCGATTCTATCTTGCTTGGTTCAATAGATATGGACACTTATTCCTTTTAGTCGGCTAACCCCACCCACTTTGATGTAGAAGTTGAACCGTTAACGATAGAACCTTGGATCAGCTTGTGGATTAATATACACATAAAAACCTATCATCTGCAAAAACAAAATCGATTCTATCTTGCTTGGTTCAATAGATATGGACACTTATCCCTTTTAGTCGGTTAACCCCACCCACAATAGATATTGACACTTATTCCTTTTAGTCGGCTAACCCCACCCACTTTGATATAGAAATTGAACCGTTAACGATAGAAATTTGGATCAGCTTGTGGATTAATATACACATAAAAATCTATCATCTGCAAAAACAAAATCGATTCTATCTTGCTTGGTTCAATAGATATGGACACTTATTCCTTTTAGTCGGCTAACCCCACCCACTTTGACGTAGAAATTGAACCGTTAGCGATAGAACCTTGGACCAGCCTGTGGATTAATATACACATAAAGACCTACCATCTGCAAAAATAAATTCGATTCTATCTTGATTGGTTCAATAGATATGTATACTTATCCCTTTTAGTCGGTTAACCCCACCCACTATGACGTAGAAATTGAACCGTTAACGATAGAACCTTGGATCAGCTTGTGGATTAATATACATATAAAAACCTACCATCTGCAAAAATAAATTCGATTCTATCTTGCTTCGTTCAATAGATATGGACACTTATTACTTTTAGTTGGCTAACCCCACCCACTTTGACGTAGAAATTGAACCGTTGACTATAGAACCTTGTATCAGCTTGTGGATTAATATACACATAAAAAACTATCATCTGCAAAAACAAAATCGATTTTATCTTGCTTGGTTCAATAGATATGGACACTTATCCCTTTTAGTCGGATAACCCCACCCACAATAGATATTGACACTTTTCCCTTTAAGTCGGTTAACCCCATCCACTTTGACGTAGAAATTGAACCCCTAACGATAGAACCTTGGATCAGCTTGTGGATTAATATACACATAAAAACCTACCATCTGCAAAAATAAATTCGATTCTATCTTGATTGGTTCAATAGATATGTATACTTATCCCTTTTAGTCGGTTAACTCCACCCACTATGACGTAGAAATTGAACCGTTAGCGACAGAACCTTGGAACAGCTTGTGGATTAATATACTCATAAAAGCCTATCGTGTGCAAAAACAAAATCGATTATATCTTGCTTGGTTCAATAGATATGGACACTTATCCCTTTTAGTCGGTTAACCCCACCCAGTATGACGTACAAATTGAACCGTTAGCGATAGAACCTTGGATCAGCTCGTGGATTAATATACACATAAAAACCTACCATCTGCAAAAATAAAATCGATTCTATCTTGCTTAGTTCAATAGATATGGACACTTATCCCTTTTAGTCGGTTAACCCCACCCAGTATGACGTAGAAATTGAACCGTTAGCGATAGAACCTGGATCTGCTTGTGGATTAATATACACATAAAAATCTACCATCTGCAAAAACAAAATCGATTCCATCTTGCTTAGTTCAATAGATATGGACACTTATCCCTTTTAGTCGGTTAACCCCACCCAGTATGACGTAGAAATTGAACCGTTAGCGATAGAACCTTGGATCAGCTTGTGGATTAATATAAACATAAAAGCCTACCATCTCCAAAAATAAATTCGATTCTATCTTGATTGGTTCAATAGATATGTATACTTATCCCTTTTAGTCGGTTAACCCCACCCACTATGACGTAGAAATTGAACGTTAACGATAGAACCTTGTATCAGCTTGTGGATTAATATACATATAAAAACCTACCATCTGCAAAAATAAATTCGATTCTATCTTGCTTGGTTCAATAGATATGGACATTTATTCCTTTTAGTCGGCTAACCCCACCCACTTTGATGTAGAAATTGAACCGTTAACGATAGGACCTTGGATCAGCTTGTGGGTTAATATACACATAAAAAACTACTATCTGCAAAATAAATTCGATTCTATCTTGCTTGGTTCAATATATATGGACACTTATCCCTTTTAGTCGGTTAACCCCACCCACAATAGATATGGCACTTGTCCCTTTTAGTCGATTAACCCCATCCACTTTGACGTAGAAATTGAACCGTTAAGGATAGAACCTTGAATCAGCTTGTGGATTAATATACACATAAAAAACTACTATCTGCAAAAATAAATTCGATTCTATCTTGCTTGGTTCAATATATATGGACACTTATCCCTTTTAGTCGGTTAACCCCACCCACAATAGATATGGCACTTGTCCCTTTTAGTCGGTTAACCCCATCCACTTTGACGTAGAAATTGAATCGTTTACGATAGAAATTTGTATGAGCTTGTAGATTAATATACACATAAAAACCTATCATCTGCAAAAACAAAATCGATTCTATCTTTCTTGGTTCAATAGATATGGCACTTGTCCCTTTTAGTCGGTTAACCCCATCCACTTTGACGTAGAAATTGAACCGTTAACGATAGAAATTTGGATCAGCTTGTGGATTAATATAAACATAAAAATCTATCATCTGCAAAAACAAAATCGATTCTATCTTGCTTGGTTCAATAGATATGGACACTTATTCCTTTTAGTCGGCTAACCCCACCCACTTTGACGCAGAAATTCAACCGTTAACGATAGAACCTTGTATCAGCTTGTGGATTAATACACACATAAAAACCTACCATCTGCAAAAATAAAATCGATTCTATCTTGCTTGGTTCAATAGATATGGACACTTATCCCTTTTAGTCGGTTAACCCCACCCAGCATGACGTAGAAATTGAACCGTTAGCGATAGAACCTTGGATCAGCTTGTGGATTAATATAAACATAAAAGCCTACCATCTGCAAAAATAAATTCGATTCTATCTTGCTTGGTTCAATAGATATGGACACTTATTCCTTTTAGTCGGCTAACCCCACCCACTTTGATGTAGAAATTGAACCGTTAACGATAGAACCTTGGGTCAGCTTGTGGATTAATATACACATAAAAACCTATCATCTGCAAAAACAAAATCGATTCTATCTTGCTTGGTTCAATAGATATGGACACTTATCCCTTTTAGTCGGTTAACCCCACCCACAATAGATATTGACACTTATTCCTTTTAGTCGGCTAACCCCACCCACTTTGATGTAGAAATTGAACCGTTAACGATAGAAATTTGGATCAGCTTGTGGATTAATATACACATAAAAATCTATCATCTGCAAAAACAAAATCGATTCTATCTTGCTTGGTTCAATAGATATGGACACTTATTCCTTTTAGTCGGCTAACCCCACCCACTTTGACGCAGAAATTCAACCGTTAACGATAGAACCTTGTATCAGCTTGTGGATTAATACACACATAAAAACCTACCATCTGCAAAAATAAAATCGATTCTATCTTGCTTGGTTCAATAGATGTGGACACTTATCCCTTTTAGTCGGCTAACCCCACCCACTTTGACGTAGAAATTGAACCGTTAGTGACAGAACCTTGGATCAGCTTGGGGATTAATATACTCATAAAAGCCTATCGTCTGCAAAAACAAAATCGATTCTATCTTGCTTGGTTCAATATATATGGACACTTATCCTTTTAGTCGGTTAACCCCATCCATTTTGACGTAGAAATTGAACCGTTAACGATAGAAAATCTATCATCTGCAAAAACAAAATCGATTCTATCTTGCTTGGATCAATAGATATGGACACTTATTCCTTTTAGTCGGCTAACCCCACCCACTTTGACGCAGAAATTCAACCGTTAACGATAGAACCTTGTATCAGCTTGTGGATTAATGCACACATAAAAACCTACCATCTGCAAAAACAAAATCGATTCTATCTTGCTTGGTTCAATAGATATGGACACGTATCCCTTTTAGTCGGTTAACCCCACCCAGCATGACGTAGAAATTGAACCGTTAGCGATAGAACCTTGGATCAGCTTGTGGATTAATATAAACATAAAAGCCTACCATCTGCAAAAATAAATTCGATTCTATCTTGCTTGGTTCAATAGATATGGACACTTATTCCTTTTAGTCGGCTAACCCCACCCACTTTGATGTAGAAATTGAACCGTTAACCATAGAACCTTGGATCAGCTTGTGGATTAATATAAACATAAAAGCCTACCATCTGCAAAAATAAATTCGATTCTATCTTGCTTGGTTCAATAGATATGGACACTTATTCCTTTTAGTCGGCTAACCCCACCCACTTTGATGTAGAAATTGAACCGTTAACGATAGAAACTTGGATCAGCTTGTGGATTAATATACACATAAAAACCTACCATCTGCAAAAATAAAATCGATTCTATCTTGCTTAGTTCAATAGATTTGGACACTTATCCCTTTTAATCGGTTAACCCCACCCAGTATGACGTAGAAATTGAACCGTTAGCGATAGAGCCTTGTATCGGCTTGTGGATTAATATACACATAAAAAACTACCATCTGCAAAAATAAAATCGATTCTATCTTGCTTAGTTCAATAGATATGGACACTTATCCCTTTTAGTCGGTTAACCCCACCCACTAAGACGTAGAAATTCAACCGTTAACGATAGAACCTTGTGTCAGCTTGTGGATTAATATACACATAAAAACCTACCATCTGCAAAAATAAAATCGATTCTATCTTGCTTGGTTCAATAGATATGGACAGTTATCCCTTTTAGTCGGTTAACCCCACCCAGCATGACGTAGAAATTGAACCGTTAGCGATAGAACCTTGGACCAGCCTGTGGATTAATATACACATAAAGACCTACCATCTGCAAAAATAAATTCGATTCTATCTTGATTGGTTCAATAGATATGTATACTTATCCCTTTTAGTCGGTTAACCCCACCCACTATGACGTAGAAATTGAACCGTTAACGATAGAACCTTGGATCAGCTTGTGGATTAATATACACATAAAAACCTACCATCTGCAAAAACAAAATCGATTCCATCTTGCTTAGTTCAATAGATATGGACACTTATTCCTTTTAGTTGGCTAACCCCACCCACTTTGACGTAGAAATTGAACCGTTAGCGATAGAGCCTTGTATCGGCTTGTGGATTAATATACACATAAAAAACTACCATCTGCAAAAATAAAATCGATTCTATCTTGCTTAGTTCAATAGATATGGACACTTATCCCTTTTAGTCGGTTAACCCCACCCACTAAGACGTAGAAATTCAACCGTTAACGATAGAACCTTGTGTCAGCCTGTGGATTAATATACACATAAAAACCTACCATCTGCAAAAATAAAATCGATTCTATCTTGCTTGGTTCAATAGATATGGACACTTATCCCTTTTAGTCGGTTAACCCCACCCAGTATGACGTAGAAATTGAACCGTTAGCGATAGAGCCTTGTATCGGCTTGTGGATTAATATACACATAAAAAACTACCATCTGCAAAAATAAAATCGATTCTATCTTGCTTAGTTCAATAGATATGGACACTTATCCCTTTTAGTCGGTTAACCCCACCCACTAAGACGTAGAAATTCAACCGTTAACGATAGAACCTTGTGTCAGCTTGTGGATTAATATACACATAAAAACCTACCATCTGCAAAAATAAAATCGATTCTATCTTGCTTGGTTCAATAGATATGGACACTTATCCCTTTTAGTCGGTTAACCCCACCCAGCATGACGTAGAAATTGAACCGTTAGCGATAGAACCTTGGACCAGCCTGTGGATTAATATACACATAAAGACCTACCATCTGCAAAAATAAATTCGATTCTATCTTGATTGGTTCAATAGATATGTATACTTATCCCTTTTAGTCGGTTAACCCCACCCACTATGACGTAGAAATTGAACCGTTAACGATAGAACCTTGGATCAGCTTGTGGATTAATATACATATAAAAACCTACCATCTGCAAAAATAAATTCGATTCTATCTTGCTTCGTTCAATAGATATGGACACTTATTCCTTTTAGTTGGCCAACCCCACCCACTTTGACGTAGAAATTGAACCGTTGACTATAGAACCTTGTATCAGCTTGTGGATTAATATACACATAAAAAACTATCATCTGCAAAAACAAAATCGATTCTATCTTGCTTGGTTCAATAGATATGGATACTTATCCCTTTTAGTCGGATAACCCCACCCACAATAGATATTGACACTTTTCCCTTTAAGTCGGTTAACCCCATCCACTTTGACGTAGAAATTGAACGCCTAACGATAGAACCTTGGATCAGCTTGTGGATTAATATACACATAAAAACCTACCATCTGCAAAAATAAATTCGATTCTATCTTGATTGGTTCAATAGATATGTATACTTATCCCTTTTAGTCGGTTAACTCCACCCACTATGACGTAGAAATTGAACCGTTAGCGACAGAACCTTGGAACAGCTTGTGGATTAATATACTCATAAAAGCCTATCGTGTGCAAAAACAAAATCGATTATATCTTGCTTGGTTCAATAGATATGGACACTTATCCCTTTTAGTCGGTTAACCCCACCCAGTATGACGTACAAATTGAACCGTTAGCGATAGAACCTTGGATCAGCTCGTGGATTAATATACACATAAAAACCTACCATCTGCAAAAACAAAATCGATTCCATCTTGCTTAGTTCAATAGATATGGACACTTATCCCTTTTAGTCGGTTAACCCCACCCAGTATGACGTAGAAATTGAACCGTTAGCGATAGAACCTTGGATCAGCTTGTGGATTAATATAAACATAAAAGCCTACCATCTCCAAAAATAAATTCGATTCTATCTTGATTGGTTCAATAGATATGTATACTTATCCCTTTTAGTCGGTTAACCCTACCCACTATGACGTAGAAATTGAACGTTAACGATAGAACCTTGTATCAGCTTGTGGATTAATATACATATAAAAACCTACCATCTGCAAAAATAAATTCGATTCTATCTTGCTTGGTTCAATAGATATGGACATTTATTCCTTTTAGTCGGCTAACCCCACCCACTTTGATGTAGAAATTGAACCGTTAACGAAAGGACCTTGGATCAGCTTGTGGATTAATATACACATAAAAAACTACTATCTGCAAAATAAATTCGATTCTATCTTGCTTGGTTCAATATATATGGACACTTATCCCTTTTAGTCGGTTAACCCCACCCACAATAGATATGGCACTTGTCCCTTTTAGTCGATTAACCCCATCCACTTTGACGTAGAAATTGAACCGTTAAGGATAGAACCTTGGATCAGCTTGTGGATTAATATACACATAAAAAACTACTATCTGCAAAAATAAATTCGATTCTATCTTGCTTGGTTCAATATATATGGACACTTATCCCTTTTAGTCGGTTAACCCCACCCACAATAGATATGGCACTTGTCCCTTTTAGTCGGTTAACCCCATCCACTTTGACGTAGAAATTGAACCGTTTACGATAGAAATTTGTATGAGCTTGTGGATTAATATACACATAAAAACCTATCATCTGCAAAAACAAAATCGATTCTATCTTTCTTGGTTCAATAGATATGGCACTTGTCCCTTTTAGTCGGTTAACCCCATCCACTTTGACGTAGAAATTGAACCGTTAACGATAGAAATTTGGATCAGCTTGTGGATTAATATACACATAAAAATCTATCATCTGCAAAAACAAAATCGATTCTATCTTGCTTGGTTCAATAGATATGGACACTTATTCCTTTTAGTCGGCTAACCCCACCCACTTTGACGCAGAAATTCAACCGTTAACGATAGAACCTTGTATCAGCTTGTGGATTAATACACACATAAAAACCTACCATCTGCAAAAATAAATTCGATTCTATCTTGCTTGGTTCAATAGATATGGACACTTATTCCTTTTAGTCGGCTAACCCCACCCACTTTGATGTAGAAATTGAACCGTTAACGATAGAAACTTGGATCAGCTTGTGGATTAATATACACATAAAAACCTACCATCTGCAAAAATAAAATCGATTCTATCTTGCTTAGTTCAATAGATATGGACACTTATCCCTTTTAGTCGGTTAACCCCACCCACTAAGACGTAGAAATTCAACCGTTAACGATAGAACCTTGTGTCAGCTTGTGGATTAATATACACATAAAAACCTACCATCTGCAAAAATAAAATCGATTCTATCTTGCTTGGTTCAATAGATATGGACACTTATCCCTTTTAGTCGGTTAACCCCACCCAGCATGACGTAGAAATTGAACCGTTAGCGATAGAACCTTGGACCAGCCTGTGGATTAATATACACATAAAGACCTACCATCTGCAAAAATAAATTCGATTCTATCTTGATTGGTTCAATAGATATGTATACTTATCCCTTTTAGTCGGTTAACCCCACCCACTATGACGTAGAAATTGAACCGTTAACGATAGAACCTTGGATCAGCTTGTGGATTAATATACATATAAAAACCTACCATATGCAAAAATAAATTCGATTCTATCTTGCTTCGTTCAATAGATATGGACACTTATTCCTTTTAGTTGGCTAACCCCACCCACTTTGACGTAGAAATTGAACCGTTAACTATAGAACCTTGTATCAGCTTGTGGATTAATATACACATAAAAAACTATCATCCGCAAAAACAAAATCGATTCTATCTTGCTTGGTTCAATAGATATGGATACTTATCCCTTTTAGTCGGATAACCCCACCCACAATAGATATTGACACTTTTCCCTTTAAGTCGGTTAACCCCATCCACTTTGACGTAGAAATTGAACCCCTAACGATAGAACCTTGGATCAGCTTGTGGATTAATATACACATAAAAACCTACCATCTGCAAAAATAAATTCGATTCTATCTTGATTGGTTCAATAGATATGTATACTTATCCCTTTTAGTCGGTTAACTCCACCCACTATGACGTAGAAATTGAACCGTTAGCGACAGAACCTTGGAACAGCTTGTGGATTAATATACTCATAAAAGCCTATCGTGTGCAAAAACAAAATCGATTATATCTTGCTTGGTTCAATAGATATGGACACTTATCCCTTTTAGTCGGTTAACCCCACCCAGTATGACGTACAAATTGAACCGTTAGCGATAGAACCTTGGATCAGCTCGTGGATTAATATACACATAAAAACCTACCATCTGCAAAAACAAAATCGATTCCATCTTGCTTAGTTCAATAGATATGGACACTTATCCCTTTTAGTCGGTTAACCCCACCCAGTATGACGTAGAAATTGAACCGTTAGCGATAGAACCTTGGATCAGCTTGTGGATTAATATAAATATAAAAGCCTACCACCTCCAAAAATAAATTCGATTCTATCTTGATTGGTTCAATAGATATGTATACTTATCCCTTTTAGTCGGTTAACCCCACCCACTATGACGTAGAAATTGAACGTTAACGATAGAACCTTGTATCAGCTTGTGGATTAATATACATATAAAAACCTACCATCTGCAAAAATAAATTCGATTCTATCTTGCTTGGTTCAATAGATATGGACATTTATTCCTTTTAGTCGGCTAACCCCACCCACTTTGATGTAGAAATTGAACCGTTAACGATAGGACCTTGGATCAGCTTGTGGATTAATATACACATAAAAAACTACTATGTGCAAAATAAATTCGATTCTATCTTGCTTGGTTCAATATATATGGACACTTATCCCTTTTAGTCGGTTAACCCCACCCACAATAGATATGGCACTTGTCCCTTTTAGTCGATTAACCCCATCCACTTTGACGTAGAAATTGAACCGTTAAGGATAGAACCTTGGATCAGCTTGTGGATTAATATACACATAAAAAACTACTATCTGCAAAAATAAATTCGATTCTATCTTGCTTGGTTCAATATATATGGACACTTATCCCTTTTAGTCGGTTAACCCCACCCACAATAGATATGGCACTTGTCCCTTTTAGTCGGTTAACCCCATCCACTTTGACGTAGAAATTGAACCGTTTACGATAGAAATTTGTATGAGCTTGTGGATTAATATACACATAAAAACCTATCATCTGCAAAAACAAAATCGATTCTATCTTTCTTGGTTCAATAGATATGGCACTTGTCCCTTTTAGTCGGTTAACCCCATCCACTTTGACGTAGAAATTGAACCGTTAACGATAGAAATTTGGATCAGCTTGTGGATTAATATACACATAAAAATCTATCATCTGCAAAAACAAAATCGATTCTATCTTGCTTGGTTCAATAGATATGGACACTTATTCCTTTTAGTCGGCTAACCCCACCCACTTTGACGCAGAAATTCAACCGTTAACGATAGAACCTTGTATCAGCTTGTGGATTAATACACACATAAAAACCTACCATCTGCAAAAATAAATTCGATTCTATCTTGCTTGGTTCAATAGATATGGACACTTATTCCTTTTAGTCGGCTAACCCCACCCACTTTGATGTAGAAATTGAACCGTTAACGATAGAAACTTGGATCAGCTTGTGGATTAATATACACATAAAAACCTACCATCTGCAAAAATAAAATCGATTCTATCTTGCTTAGTTCAATAGATTTGGACACTTATCCCTTTTAATCGGTTAACCCCACCCAGTATGACGTAGAAATTGAACCGTTAGCGATAGAGCTTGTATCGGCTTGTGGATTAATATACACATAAAAAACTACCATCTGCAAAAATAAAATCGATTCTATCTTGCTTAGTTCAATAGATATGGACACTTATCCCTTTTAGTCGGTTAACCCCACCCACTAAGACGTAGAAATTCAACCGTTAACGATAGAACCTTGTGTCAGCTTGTGGATTAATATACACATAAAAACCTACCATCTGCAAAAATAAAATCGATTCTATCTTGCTTGGTTCAATAGATATGGACACTTATCCCTTTTAGTCGGTTAACCCCACCCAGCATGACGTAGAAATTGAACCGTTAGCGATAGAACCTTGGACCAGCCTGTGGATTAATATACACATAAAGACCTACCATCTGCAAAAATAAATTCGATTCTATCTTGATTGGTTCAATAGATATGTATACTTATCCCTTTTAGTCGGTTAACCCCACCCACTATGACGTAGAAATTGAACCGTTAACGATAGAACCTTGGATCAGCTTGTGGATTAATATACATATAAAAACCTACCATCTGCAAAAATAAATTCGATTCTATCTTGCTTCGTTCAATAGATATGGACACTTATTCCTTTTAGTTGGCTAACCCCACCCACTTTGACGTAGAAATTGAACCGTTGACTATAGAACCTTGTATCAGCTTGTGGATTAATATACACATAAAAAACTATCATCTGCAAAAACAAAATCGATTCTATCTTGCTTGGTTCAATAGATATGGATACTTATCCCTTTTAGTCGGATAACCCCACCCACAATAGATATTGACACTTTTCCCTTTAAGTCGGTTAACCCAATCCACTTTGACGTAGAAATTGAACCCCTAACGATAGAACCTTGGATCAGCTTGTGGATTAATATACACATAAAAACCTACCATCTGCAAAAATAAATTCGATTCTATCTTGATTGGTTCAATAGATATGTATACTTATCCCTTTTAGTCGGTTAATTCCACCCACTATGACGTAGAAATTGAACCGTTAGCGACAGAACCTTGGAACAGCTTGTGGATTAATATACTCATAAAAGCCTATCGTGTGCAAAAACAAAATCGATTATATCTTGCTTGGTTCAATAGATATGGACACTTATCCCTTTTAGTCGATTAACCCCACCCAGTATGACGTACAAATTGAACCGTTAGCGATAGAACCTTGGATCAGCTCGTGGATTAATATACACATAAAAACCTACCATCTGCAAAAACAAAATCGATTCCATCTTGCTTAGTTCAATAGATATGGACACTTATCCCTTTTAGTCGGTTAACCCCACCCAGTATGACGTAGAAATTGAACCGTTAGCGATAGAACCTTGGATCAGCTTGTGGATTAATATAAACATAAAAGCCTACCATCTCCAAAAATAAATTCGATTCTATCTTGATTGGTTCAATAGATATGTATACTTATCCCTTTTAGTCGGTTAACCCCACCCACTATGACGTAGAAATTGAACGTTAACGATAGAACCTTGTATCAGCTTGTGGATTAATATACATATAAAAACCTACCATCTGCAAAAATAAATTCGATTCTATCTTGCTTGGTTCAATAGATATGGACATTTATTCCTTTTAGTCGGCTAACCCCACCCACTTTGATGTAGAAATTGAACCGTTAACGATAGGACCTTGGATCAGCTTGTGGATTAATATACACATAAAAAACTACTATCTGCAAAATAAATTCGATTCTATCTTGCTTGGTTCAATATATATGGACACTTATCCCTTTTAGTCGGTTAACCCCACCCACAATAGATATGGCACTTGTCCCTTTTAGTCGATTAACCCCATCCACTTTGACGTAGAAATTGAACCGTTAAGGATAGAACCTTGGATCAGCTTGTGGATTAATATACACATAAAAAACTACTATCTGCAAAAATAAATTCGATTCTATCTTGCTTGGTTCAATATATATGGACACTTATCCCTTTTAGTCGGTTAACCCCACCCACAATAGATATGGCACTTGTCCCTTTTAGTCGGTTAACCCCATCCACTTTGGCGTAGAAATTGAACCGTTTACGATAGAAATTTGTATGAGCTTGTGGATTAATATACACATAAAAACCTATCATCTGCAAAAACAAAATCGATTCTATCTTTCTTGGTTCAATAGATATGGCACTTGTCCCTTTTAGTCGGTTAACCCCATCCACTTTGACGTAGAAATTGAACCGTTAACGATAGAAATTTGGATCAGCTTGTGGATTAATATACACATAAAAATCTATCATCTGCAAAAACAAAATCGATTCTATCTTGCTTGGTTCAATAGATATGGACACTTATTCCTTTTAGTCGGCTAACCCCACCCACTTTGACGCAGAAATTCAACCGTTAACGATAGAACCTTGTATCAGCTTGTGGATTAATACACACATAAAAACCTACCATCTGCAAAAATAAAATCGATTCTATCTTGCTTGGTTCAATAGATATGGACACTTATCCCTTTTAGTCGGTTAACCCCACCCAGCATGACGTAGAAATTGAACCGTTAGCGATAGAACCTTGGATCAGCTTGTGGATTAATATAAACATAAAAGCCTACCATCTGCAAAAATAAATTCGATTCTATCTTGCTTGGTTCAATAGATATGGACACTTATTCCTTTTAGTCGGCTAACCCCACCCACTTTGATGTAGAAATTGAACCGTTAACGATAGAACCTTGGATCAGCTTGTGGATTAATATACACATAAAAACCTATCATCTGCAAAAACAATCGATTCTATCTTGCTTGGTTCAATAGATATGGACACTTATCCCTGTTAGTCGGTTAACCAAACCCACAATAGATATTGACACTTATTCCTTTTAGTCGGCTAACCCCACCCACTTTGATGTAGAAATTGAACCGTTAACGATAGAAATTTGGATCAGCTTGTGGATTAATATACACATAAAAATCTATCATCTGCAAAAACAAAATCGATTCTATCTTGCTTGGTTCAATAGATATGGACACTTATTCCTTTTAGTCGGCTAACCCCACCCACTTTGACGCAGAAATTCAACCGTTAACGATAGAACCTTGTATCAGCTTGTGGATTAATACACACATAAAAACCTACCATCTGCAAAAATAAAATCGATTCTATCTTGCTTGGTTCAATAGATGTGGACACTTATCCCTTTTAGTCGGCTAACCCCACCCACTTTGACGTAGAAATTGAACCGTTAGTGACAGAACCTTGGATCAGCTTGGGGATTAATATACTCATAAAAGCCTATCGTCTGCAAAAACAAAATCGATTCTATCTTGCTTGGTTCAATACATATGGACACTTATCCTTTTAGTCGGTTAACCCCATCCATTTTGACGTAGAAATTGAACCGTTAACGATAGAAACTTGGATCAGCTTGTGGATTAATATACACATAAAAACCTATCATCTGCAAAAACAAAATCGATTCTATCTTGCTTGGTTCAATAGATATGGACAGTTATCCCTTTCAGTCGGTTAACCCCATCCATTTTGACGTAGAAATTGAACCGTTAACGATAGAAACTTGGATCAGCTTGTGGATTAATATACACATAAAAACCTACCATCTGCAAAAATAAAATCGATTCTATCTTGCTTAGTTCAATAGATTTGGACACTTATCCCTTTTAATCGGTTAACCCCACCCAGTATGACGTAGAAATTGAACCGTTAGCGATAGAGCCTTGTATCGGTTTGTGGATTAATATACGCATAAAAAACTACCATCTGCAAAAATAAAATCGATTCTATCTTGCTTAGTTCAATAGATATGGACACTTATCCCTTTTAGTCGGTTAACCCCACCCACTAAGACGTAGAAATTCAACCGTTAACGATAGAACCTTGTGTCAGCTTGTGGATTAATATACACATAAAAACCTACCATCTGCAAAAATAAAATCGATTCTATCTTGCTTGGTTCAATAGATATGGACACTTATCCCTTTTAGTCGGTTAACCCCACCCAGCATGACGTAGAAATTGAACCGTTAGCGATAGAACCTTGGACCAGCCTGTGGATTAATATACACATAAAGACCTACCATCTGCAAAAATAAATTCGATTCTATCTTGATTGGTTCAATAGATATGTATACTTATCCCTTTTAGTCGGTTAACCCCACCCACTAAGACGTAGAAATTCAACCGTTAACGATAGAACCTTGTGTCAGCTTGTGGATTAATATACATATAAAAACCTACCATCTGCAAAAATAAATTCGATTCTATCTTGCTTCGTTCAATAGATATGGACACTTATTCCTTTTAGTTGGCTAACCCCACCCACTTTGACGTAGAAATTGAACCGTTGACGATAGAACCTTGTATCAGCTTGTGGATTAATATACACATAAAAAACTATCATCTGCAAAAACAAAATCGATTCTATCTTGCTTGGTTCAATAGATATGGACACTTATCCCTTTTAGTCGGATAACCCCACCCACAATAGATATTGACACTTTTCCCTTTAAGTCGGTTAACCCCATCCACTTTGACGTAGAAATTGAACCCCTAACGATAGAACCTTGGATCAGCTTGTGGATTAATATACACATAAAAACCTACCATCTGCAAAAATAAATTCGATTCTATCTTGATTGGTTCAATAGATATGTATACTTATCCCTTTTAGTCGGTTAACTCCACCCACTATGACGTAGAAATTGAACCGTTAGCGACAGAACCTTGGAGCAGCTTGTGGATTAATATACTCATAAATGCCTATCGTGTGCAAAAACAAAATCGATTATATCTTGCTTGGTTCAATAGATATGGACACTTATCCCTTTTAGTCGGTTAACCCCACCCAGTATGACGTACAAATTGAACCGTTAGCGATAGAACCTTGGATCAGCTCGTGGATTAATATACACATAAAAACCTACCATCTGCAAAAATAAAATCGATTCTATCTTGCTTAGTTCAATAGATATGGACACTTATCCCTTTTAGTCGGTTAACCCCACCCAGTATGACGTAGAAATTGAAACGTTAGCGATAGAACCTGGATCTGCTTGTGGATTAATATACACATAAAAATCTACCATCTGCAAAAACAAAATCGATTCCATCTTGCTTAGTTCAATAGATATGGACACTTATCCCTTTTAGTCGGTTAACCCCACCCAGTATGACGTAGAAATTGAACCGTTAGCGGTAGAACCTTGGATCAGCTTGTGGATTAATATAAACATAAAAGCCTACAATCTCCAAAAATAAATTCGATTCTATCTTGATTGGTTCAATAGATATGTATACTTATCCCTTTTAGTCGGTTAACCCCACCCACTATGACGTAGAAATTGAACGTTAACGATAGAACCTTGTATCAGCTTGTGGATTAATATACATATAAAAACCTACCATCTGCAAAAATAAATTCGATTCTATCTTGCTTGGTTCAATAGATATGGACACTTATTCCTTTTAGTCGGCTAACCCCACCCACTTTGATGTAGAAATTGAACCGTTAACGATAGGACCTTAGATCAGCTTGTGGATTAATATACACATAAAAAACTACTATCTGCAAAATAAATTCGATTCTATCTTGCTTGGTTCAATATATATGGACACTTATCCCTTTTAGTCGGTTAACCCCACCCACAATAGATATGGCACTTGTCCCTTTTAGTCGATTAACCCCATCCACTTTGACGTAGAAATTGAACCGTTAAGGATAGAACCTTGGATCAGCTTGTGGATTAATATACACATAAAAAACTACTATCTGCAAAAATAAATTCGATTCTATCTTGCTTGGTTCAATATATATGGACACTTGTCCCTTTTAGTCGGTTAACCCCACCCACAATAGATATGGCACTTGTCCCTTTTCGTCGGTTAACCCCATCCACTTTGACGTAGAAATTGAACCGTTTATGATAGAAATTTGTATGAGCTTGTGGATTAATATACACATAAAAACCTATCATCTGCAAAAACAAAATCGATTCTATCTTTCTTGGTTCAATAGATATGGCACTTGTCCCTTTTAGTCGGTTAACCCCATCCACTTTGACGTAGAAATTGAACCGTTAACGATAGAAATTTGGATCAGCTTGTGGATTAATATACACATAAAAATCTATCATCTGCAAAAACAAAATCGATTCTATCTTGCTTGGTTCAATAGATATGGACACTTATTCCTTTTAGTCGGCTAACCCCACCCACTTTGATGTAGAAATTGAACCGTTAACGATAGAACCTTGGATCAGCTTGTGGATTAATATACACATAAAAACCTATCATCTGCAGAAATAAAATCGATTCTATCTTGCTTGGTTCAATAGATATGGACACTTATCCCTTTTAGTCAATTAACCCTACCCACAATAGATATGGACACTTTTCCCTTTTAGTCGGTTAACCCCACCAACTTTGACGTAGAAATTGAACCGTTAACGATAGAACCTTGGATCAGCTTGTGGATTAATATACACATAAAAACCTATCATCTGCAAAAATAAATTCGATTCTATCTTGATTGGTTCAATAGATATGGACACTTATTCCTTTTAGTCGGCTAACCCCACCCACTTTGACGTAGAAATTGAACAGTTAACGACAGAATCTTGGATCAGCTTGTGGATTAATATACACATAAATACCTATCATCTGCAAAAACAAAATCGATTCTATCTTGCTTGGTTCAATAGATATGGACACTTATCCCTTTTAGTCGGTTAACCCTACCCACAATAGATATGGACACTTTTCCCTTTTAGTCGGTTAAACCATCCACTTTGACGTAGAAATTGATCCGTTAGCGATATAACCTTGGATCAACTTGTGGATTAATATACACATAAAAACTACCATCTTCAAAAACAAAATCGATTCTACCTTGCTTGGTTCAATAGATATGGATACTCATCCCTTTTAGTCGGTTAACCTCACCCATAATAGATATGGACAGTTATCTCTTTTAGTCGGTTAACCCCACCAACTTTGACGTAGAAATTGAACCGTAAACGATATAGCCTTGGATCAGCTTGTGGATTAATATACACATAAAAACCTATCATATGACTTATCCCTTTTAGTCGGTTAACCCCACCCACAATAGATATGGACACTTATCCCTTTTAGTCGGTTAACCCCACCCACTTTGACGTAGAAATTGAACCGTTAACGATAGAACTTTGGATCAGCTTGTGGATTAATATACACATAAAAACCTATCATCTGCAAAAACAAAATCGATTCTATCTTGCTTGGTTCAATAGATATGGACACTTATCACTTTTAGTCGGTTAACCCTACCCACAATAGATATGGACACTTTTCCCTTTTAGTCGGTTAACCCCATCCACTCTGACGTAGAAATTGAACCGTTAACGATAGAACCTTGGATCAACTTGTGGATTAATATACACATAAAAACTATCATCTTCAAAAACAAAATCGATTCTACTTTGCTTTGTTCAATAGATATGGATACTTATCCCTTTTAGTCGGTTAACCCCACCCACTTTGACATAGAAATTGAACCGTTAAAGATAGAGCCTTGGATCAGCTTGTGGATTAATATACACATAAAAACCTACCATCTGCAAAAATAAATTCGATTTTATCTTGCTTGGTTCAATAGATATGTATACTTATCCCTTTTAGTCGGTTAACCCCACTAACTATGACGTAGAAATTGAACCATTAAAGATAGAGCCTTGGATCAGCTTGCGGATTAATATACACATAAAACCCTATCATCTTCGATTCTATCTTGCTTGGTTCAATAGATGTGGACACTTATCCCTTTTAGTCGGCTAACCCCACCCACTTTGACGTAGAAATTGAACCGTTAGCGACAGAACCTTGGATCAGCTTGGGGATTAATATACTCATAAAAGCCTATCGTCTGCAAAAACAAAATCGATTCTATCTTGCTTGGTTCAATAGATATGGACACTTATCCCTTTTAGTCGGTTAACCCCACCCAGTATGACGTACAAATTGAACCGTTAGCGATAGAACCTTGGATCAGCTCGTGGATTAATATACACATAAAAACCTACCATCTGCAAAAATAAAATCGATTCTATCTTGCTTAGTTCAATAGATATGGACACTTATCCCTTTTAGTCGGTTAACCCCACCCAGTATGACGTAGAAATTGAAACGTTAGCGATAGAACCTGGATCTGCTTGTGGATTAATATACACATAAAAATCTACCATCTGCAAAAACAAAATCGATTCCATCTTGCTTAGTTCAATAGATATGGACACTTATCCCTTTTAGTCGGTTAACCCCACCCAGTATGACGTAGAAATTGAACCGTTAGCGGTAGAACCTTGGATCAGCTTGTGGATTAATATAAACATAAAAGCCTACAATCTCCAAAAATAAATTCGATTCTATCTTGATTGGTTCAATAGATATGTATACTTATCCCTTTTAGTCGGTTAACCCCACCCACTATGACGTAGAAATTGAACGTTAACGATAGAACCTTGTATCAGCTTGTGGATTAATATACATATAAAAACCTACCATCTGCAAAAATAAATTCGATTCTATCTTGCTTGGTTCAATAGATATGGACACTTATTCCTTTTAGTCGGCTAACCCCACCCACTTTGATGTAGAAATTGAACCGTTAACGATAGGACCTTAGATCAGCTTGTGGATTAATATACACATAAAAAACTACTATCTGCAAAATAAATTCGATTCTATCTTGCTTGGTTCAATATATATGGACACTTATCCCTTTTAGTCGGTTAACCCCACCCACAATAGATATGGCACTTGTCTCTTTTAGTCGATTAACCCCATCCACTTTGACGTAGAAATTGAACCGTTAAGGATAGAACCTTGGATCAGCTTGTGGATTAATATACACATAAAAAACTACTATCTGCAAAAATAAATTCGATTCTATCTTGCTTGGTTCAATATATATGGACACTTGTCCCTTTTAGTCGGTTAACCCCACCCACAATAGATATGGCACTTGTCCCTTTTCGTCGGTTAACCCCATCCACTTTGACGTAGAAATTGAACCGTTTATGATAGAAATTTGTATGAGCTTGTGGATTAATATACACATAAAAACCTATCATCTGCAAAAACAAAATCGATTCTATCTTTCTTGGTTCAATAGATATGGCACTTGTCCCTTTTAGTCGGTTAACCCCATCCACTTTGACGTAGAAATTGAACCGTTAACGATAGAAATTTGGATCAGCTTGTGGATTAATATACACATAAAAATCTATCATCTGCAAAAACAAAATCGATTCTATCTTGCTTGGTTCAATAGATATGGACACTTATTCCTTTTAGTCGGCTAACCCCACCCACTTTGATGTAGAAATTGAACCGTTAACGATAGAACCTTGGATCAGCTTGTGGATTAATATACACATAAAAACCTATCATCTGCAGAAATAAAATCGATTCTATCTTGCTTGGTTCAATAGATATGGACACTTATCCCTTTTAGTCGGTTAACCCTACCCACAATAGATATGGACACTTTTCCCTTTTAGTCGGTTAACCCCACCAACTTTGACGTAGAAATTGAACCGTTAACGATAGAACCTTGGATCAGCTTGTGGATTAATATACACATAAAAACCTATCATCTGCAAAAATAAATTCGATTCTATCTTGATTGGTTCAATAGATATGGACACTTATTCCTTTTAGTCGGCTAACCCCACCCACTTTGACGTAGAAATTGAACAGTTAACGACAGAATCTTGGATCAGCTTGTGGATTAATATACACATAAATACCTATCATCTGCAAAAACAAAATCGATTCTATCTTGCTTGGTTCAATAGATATGGACACTTATCCCTTTTAGTCGGTTAACCCTACCCACAATAGATATGGACACTTTTCCCTTTTAGTCGGTTAAACCATCCACTTTGACGTAGAAATTGATCCGTTAGCGATATAACCTTGGATCAACTTGTGGATTAATATACACATAAAAACTACCATCTTCAAAAACAAAATCGATTCTACCTTGCTTGGTTCAATAGATATGGATACTCATCCCTTTTAGTCGGTTAACCTCACCCATAATAGATATGGACAGTTATCTCTTTTAGTCGGTTAACCCCACCAACTTTGACGTAGAAATTGAACCGTAAACGATATAGCCTTGGATCAGCTTGTGGATTAATATACACATAAAAACCTATCATATGACTTATCCCTTTTAGTCGGTTAACCCCACCCACAATAGATATGGACACTTATCCCTTTTAGTCGGTTAACCCCACCCACTTTGACGTAGAAATTGAACCGTTAACGATAGAACTTTGGATCAGCTTGTGGATTAATATACACATAAAAACCTATCATCTGCAAAAACAAAATCGATTCTATCTTGCTTGGTTCAATAGATATGGACACTTATCACTTTTAGTCGGTTAACCCTACCCACAATAGATATGGACACTTTTCCCTTTTAGTCGGTTAACCCCATCCACTCTGACGTAGAAATTGAACCGTTAACGATAGAACCTTGGATCAACTTGTGGATTAATATACACATAAAAACTATCATCTTCAAAAACAAAATCGATTCTACTTTGCTTTGTTCAATAGATATGGATACTTATCCCTTTTAGTCGGTTAACCCCACCCACTTTGACATAGAAATTGAACCGTTAAAGATAGAGCCTTGGATCAGCTTGTGGATTAATATACACATAAAAACCTACCATCTGCAAAAATAAATTCGATTTTATCTTGCTTGGTTCAATAGATATGTATACTTATCCCTTTTAGTCGGTTAACCCCACTAACTATGACGTAGAAATTGAACCATTAAAGATAGAGCCTTGGATCAGCTTGTGGATTAATATACACATAAAACCCTATCATCTTCGATTCTATCTTGCTTGGTTCAATAGATGTGGACACTTATCCCTTTTAGTCGGCTAACCCCACCCACTTTGACGTAGAAATTGAACCGTTAGCGACAGAACCTTGGATCAGCTTGGGGATTAATATACTCATAAAAGCCTATCGTCTGCAAAAACAAAATCGATTCTATCTTGCTCGGTTCAATAGATATGGACAATTATCCCTTTTAGTCGGTTAACCCAACCCAGTATGACGTAGAAATTGAAACGTTAGCGATAGAACCTTAGATCACCTTGTGGATTAATATACACATAAAAACCTATCATCTGCAAAAACAAAATCGATTCTATCTTGCTTGGTTGAATAGATATGGCACTTGTCCCTTTTAGTCGGTTAACCCCATCCACTTTGACGTAGAAATTGAACCGTTAACGATAGAAATTTGGATCAGCTTGTGGATTAATATACACATAAAAACCTATCATCTGCAAAAACAAAATCGATTCTATCTTGCTTGGTTCAATAGATATGGACACTTATTCCTTTTAGTCGGCTAACCCCACCCACTTTGACGCAGAAATTCAACCGCTAACGATAGAACTTTGTATCAGCTTGTGGATTAATATACACATAAAAACCTACCATCTGCAAAAATAAAATCGATTCTATCTTGCTTGGTTCAATAGATATGGACACTTATCCCTTTTAGTCGGTTAACCCCACCCAGCATGACGTAGAAATTGAACCGTTAGCGATAGATCCTTGGATCAGCTTGTGGATTAATATAAACATAAAAACCTACCATCTGCAAAAATAAATTCGATTCTATTTTGATTGGTTCAATAGATATGTATACTTATCCCTTTTAGTCGGTTAACGCAACCCACTATGACGTAGAAATTGAACGTCAACGATAGAACCTTGGATCAGCTTGTGGATTAATATACATATAAAAACCTACCATCTGCAAAAATAAATTCGATTCTATCTAGCTTGGTTCAATAGATATGGACACTTATTCCTTCTAGTCGGCTAACCTCACCCACTTGGACGTAGAAATTGAACCGTTAACGATAGAACCTTGCATCAGCTTGTGGATTAATATACGCATAAAAACCTATAATCTGCAAAAACAAAATCGATTCTATCTTGCTTGGTTCAATAGATATGGACACTACTCCCTTTTATTCGGTTAAGCCCACCCACAATAGATATTGACACTTTTCCCTTTTAGTCGGTTAACCCCATCCACTTTGACGTAGAAATTGAACCGTTAACGATAGAACCTTGGATCAGCTTGTGGATTAATATACACATAAAAAACTACCATCTGCAAAAATAAATTCGATTCTATCTTGATTGGTTCAATAGATATTTATACTTATCCCTTTTAGTCGGTTAACCCCACCCACTATGACGTAGAAATTGAACCGTTAACGATAGAACCTTGGATCAGCTTGTGGATTAATATACACATAAAAAACTACCATCTGCAAAAATAAATTCGATTCTATCTTGATTGGTTCAATAGATATGTATACTTATCCCTTTTAGTCGGTTAACCCCATCCACTTTGACGTAGAAATTGAACCGTTAACGATAGAACCTTGGATCAGCTTGTGGATTAATATACACATAAAAAACTACCATCTGCAAAAATAAATTCGATTCTGTTTTGCTTGGTTCAATAGATATGGACACTTATTCCTTTTAGTCGGCTAACCCCACCCACTTTGACGTAGAAATTGAACCGTTAGCGATAGAACCTTGGATCAGCTTTTGGATTAATATACTCATAAAAACCTATCGTCTGCAAAAACAAAATCGATTCTATCTTGCTTGGTTCAATATATATGGACACTTATCCCTTTTATTCGGTTAACCCCACCCACAATAGATATGGCACTTGTCCCTTTTAGTCGGTTAACCCCATCCACTTTGACGTTGAAATTGAACCTTTAACGATAGAACCTTGGATCAGCTTGTGGATTAATATACACATAAAAACCTATCATCTGCAAAAACAAAATCGATTCTATCTTGCTTGGCTCAATAGATATGGATACTTATCCCTTTTAGTCGGTTAACCCCACCCACTCTGACGTAGAAATTGAACCGTTAACGATAGAACCTTGGGTCAGCTTGCGGATTAATATACACATAAAAACCTATCATCTTCATAAACAAAATCGATTCTATCTTGCTTGGTTCAATAGATATGGATACTTATCCCTTTTAGTCGGTTAACCCCACCCACTTTGACGTAGAAATTGAACCGTTAGCTATAGAACCTTGGATCAGCTTGTGGATTAATATACATATAAAAACCTACCATCTGCAAAAATAAATTCGATTCTATCTTGCTTGCTTCAATAGATATGGACACTTATTCCTTTTAGTCGGCTAACCCCACCCACTTTGACGTAGAAATTGAACGGTTAACGATAGAACCTTGTACTAGCTTGTGGATTAATATACACATAAAAACATAAACAAACATACGCTTGTGGATTAATATACACATAAAAAACTATCATCTGCAAAAACAAAATCGATTCTATCTTGCTTGGTGTCTTGAGCGACACCCTATCCGCTTGTGCCCAACCTTTCGGGCGAAAAGGCCAGAAGAGCGCCTTTACGTAACCATTCGCGAAAGCTACTGCGGAAATTGTCTGGCGCCTGATCACCGCTCTAACGCGTGCCCAAGCCAAGGGCGATGCAAACGGTGCGGCGAGAAGCACCACACGATGCTGCACATCGCCTCGATCGACGAAGAGGAGCAGCTATTACGAGAAGCCCGCTCCAAGCCATGGAGCTTCCAAGTGGAAGAGGAGCTAGATTCACCCCGAGAGCGGATAGACGACTCAATCTCGTTATATGCGTCGGAAGCTGGAACGGAGACTGGACCTCTTCGTCCACCCCGAAACCGAGATGCCAGCCGAACCGGAGCGGAGACGCGGTCTCTTCGCCCGACCATAACGCCTACAGCCAAATCATTTCGACCACTTCTGCAGCACGAGAGGAAGCGGCTCCAACAAGGGACAGCGATAGCCCAGCGCCATACATATAACGGCCGAGCGGAGACCTGGTCTCTTCGCTGGCAACCCAGGAACCCCCAACGGAGACGACATTTGCGCGACCGCAGAGCGGAGACACGGCCTCTTCGCCTGCACCAACGACATCAGCCACAAGATCGCAGCCAGGGACGCAACGCGCTGCAGCTCACCACCGTGTCCACCTTCCGGTCAGGGCTCGTGGCCCAGCATCCAGCGGCCACCGCCACCATGATCCCAACGGTAGCGATCACACCCACCGCGGTCGTGAAGATAGAAGCTGGGGGGCGGCTACACCTCGTCCGGGCCTTAATTTACGGATGCTCCCCGACCACCGTGATAGCATATGAGCTCGCCCTGGAGCTCCAACTCCCTGCCAGCAACACTGGCGGGCAAGCAGGGTACCTACTACGCATACGAGGAAGACACGGCCAAAATAAACGAATTGTAACCCATGCGGCGGTCGTGTCCAATTTTCGGCGAATGGCCCCCACGACCAGCGTCGACAGCGCCATCGCATCCCCGTACGCACATCTCCGTCTGGCGGATCCACAGTTTTATTCATCCGCCCCGATCCGCCTCGTACTAGGGAGAGACGTGTATGCCGAAATAATGCTACCAGGGATTCTGCCCACCACGTTTGGCCCTTTGCTGGCTCAGAGTACCATCTTCGTTTGGGTACTCTCGGGCACAACCAAGGCCTAACATGAAAATGTTCGGTAACGACCGAAATCCATGAATTTTTACACTGAGAACGGCTGTCGCGAAGGGTCAGAGAATGGAAGAAAGGTTTCTTTTTCTTGTGTTCACCGTTATTAAATTGAAGTGCCATGAATTGCACATTTGTTTCAAATCAGCTTTTCCGTTAAATTTATATACAGAAAATCACACTACATATTAATACTCAATCGCTGTTCACTATTGTGAACGTCTTATCGAAAATTCGCCACTTGTATGAATTCACAATGGAGGTGTGCGTTTTAAAAGCTTGTATCATTACACTAACTTATTTTTTTTGAATTTTCTTCATACAAAATTCACAAGTATAGAATTTCCAATGAATTTGTAATAAACGGCAAGAAATATGAACACGTATATCTTATTACTCCTTTTCGCAATCCCTAGCCCTAGGCAAACCTGGCTCACGCCTTACACCATAACGGGAAAATTGGTGAATGACCGAGGCAGCAGCAACCAAGCTCCCACACTGCGCAAACCATTTTGCGTGCCGCCAAGCCGGCGGACTGGCCGGCATTATGTTAAGTTAGATATAATTAATTATAAGTTTTTTATTTTTTTTCCTCTTCTTCACGGTCGGTGATCCTTGGCGGACTGTGATGTTACGTACCGCAAGGGGGGCGGCATGTTTAGGCCCAATGCCTAACTTTTATCTGATTGACGGCGCCCCTCCCTAACGTTTTAATAATATTTCCAGCCACCCACACTTACGCCGCATTTGTGTGCATGCATGCATGCACGTGTGTGTGCGGGTTGTCAGCACCCATGCACGTATATGTGGGGGTTGTTGTGTGTGTGGCTTTTTTCCCCTCCTTAATACCGGAGGACTTTTTCGCGGCTTAGCGGCTGTCCTCAACGGGATAACCGGCCTCTTTTTCGATCGACCGCCAACCAGCACTCATCGCAAGGATCACCATCGTCACTTAAAGCGCCAAGGTAATATTGTATCAACACTGTATATATTCCCATCACTCTAAATTAAAGTATTATTTTATAACGAGGAATTCCTCTTGTGTTTTTATTTATTTCTTTTGAGCGAACCATCCACTCCAAGATCGACCCGTGTGCGCCTACCCACTGCCGGTTCCAGACGCACCCAGGCCGAACATATATTAATCCACAAGCTGACACACAGTTCTATCGTTAACGGTTCAATTTCTACGTCAAAGTGGGTGGGGTTAAACGACTAAAAGGGATAAGTATACATATCTATTGAACCAAGCAAGATAGAATCGAATTTGTTTTTGCAGATGGTAGGTTTTTATGTGTATATTAATCCGCAAGCTGATCCAAGGTTCTGTCGCTAACGGATCAATTTCTACGTCATACTGGGTTGGGTTAACCGACTAAAAGGGATAAGCGTCCATATATCTATTGAACCAAGCAAGATAGAATCGATTTTATTTTTGCGGATGGTAGGTTTTTATGTGTATATTAATCCACAAGCTGACACAAGGTTCTATCGTTAACGGTTCAATTTCTACGTCAAAGTGGATGGGGTTAACCGACTAAAAGGGATAAGTGTCCATATCTATTGTGGGTGGGGTTAACCGACTAAAAGGGATAAGTGCCCATATCTATTGAACCAAGAAAATAGAATCGATTTTTTTTTTGCAGATGATAGGTTTTTATGTGTATATTAATCCAAAAGCTGATCCAAGGCTCTATCGTTAATGGTTCAATTTCTACGTCATAGTGGGTGGGGTTAACCGACTAAAAGGGATAAGTGTCCATATCTATTGAACCAAGCAAGATAGAATCGAATTTGTTTTTGCAGATGGTAGTTTTTTATGCGTATATTAATCCACAAGCTGATACAAAGTCCTATCGTTAACGGTTCAATTTCTACGTCAAAGTGGGTGGGGTTAACCGACTAAAAGGGATAAGTATACATATCTATTGAACCAAGCAAGATAGAATCGAATTTGTTTTTGCAGATGGTAGTTTTTTATGCGTATATTAATCCACAAGCTGATACAAAGTTCTATCGTTAACGGTTCAATTTCTACGTCAAAGTGGGTGGGGTTAACCGACTAAAAGGGATAAGTATACATATCTATTGAACCAAGCAAGATAGAGTCGAATTTATTTTTGCAGATGGTAGGCTTTTATGTGTGTATTAATCCACAAGCTGATCCAAGGTTCTATCGCTAACGGTTCAATTTCTACGTCATACTGGGTGGGGTTAACCGACTAAAAGGGATAAGTGTCCATATCTATTGAACCAAGCTAGATTGAATCGATCTTATTTTTGCAGATGGTAGGTTTTTATGTGCATATTAATCCACAAGCTGATCAAAGGTTCTATCGTTAACGGTTCAATTACTACGTTATAGTGGGTGGGGTTAACCGACTAAAAGGGATAAGTATACATATCTGTTGAACCAAGCAAGATAGAATCAAATTTATTTTTGCAGATGGTAGGCTTTTATGTGTGTATTAATCCAAAAGCTGATCCAAGGTTCTATCGCTAACGGTTCAATTTCTACGTCATACTGGGTGGGGTTAACCGATTAAAAGGGATAAGTGTCCATATCTATTGAACCAAGCAAGATTGAATCGATCTTATTTTTGCAGATGGTAGGTTTTTATGTGTATATTAATCCACAAGCTCATCCAAATTTCTATCGTTAACGGTTCAATTTCTACGTCAAAGTGGATGGGGTTAGCCGACTAAAAGGAATAAGTGTCCATATCTATTGAACCAAGCAAGATAGAATCGATTTTGTTTTTGCAGATGATAGGTTTTTATGTGTATATTAATCCACAAGCTGATCCAAATTTCTATCGTTAACGGTTCAATTTCTACGTCAAAGTGGATGGGGTTAACCGACTAAAAGGGACAAGTGCCATATCTATTGAACCAAGAAAGATAGAATCGATTTTGTTTTTGCAGATGATAGGTTTTTATGTGTATATTAATCCAAAAGCTCATCCAAATTTCTATCGTTAACGGTTCAATTTCTACGTCAAAGTGGATGGGGTTAACCGACTAAAAGGGACAAGTGCCCTATCTATTGTGGGTGGGGTTAACCGACTAAAAGGGATAAGTGTCCATATATATTGAACCACGCAAGATTGAATCGATCTTATTTTTGCAGATGGTAGGTTTTTATGTGTGTATTAATCCAAAAGCTGATCCAAGGTTCTATCGCTAACGGTTCAATTTCTACGTCTACTTTTCCCTTTTAGTCGGTTAACCCCATCCACTTTGACGTGGAAATTGAACCGTTAACGATAGAACCTTGGATCAGCTTGTGGATTAATATACACATAAAAAACTACCATCTGCAAAAATAAATTCGATTCAATCTTGCTTGGTTCAATAGATATGGACACTTATCCCTTTTAATCGGTTAACCCCACCCAGTATGACGTAGAAATTGAACCGTTAGCGATAGAACCTTGGATCAGCTTTTGGATTAATACACACATAAAAACCTACCATCTGCAAAAATAAGATCGATTCAATCTTGCTTGGTTCAATAGATATGGACACTTATCCCTTTTAATCGGTTAACCCCACCCAGTATGACGTAGAAATTGAACCGTTAGCGATAGAACCTTGGATCAGCTTTTGGATTAATACACACATAAAAACCTACCATCTGCAAAAATAAGATCGATTCAATCTTGCGTGGTTCAATATATATGGACACTTATCCCTTTTAGTCGGTTAACCCCACCCACAATAGATAGGGCACTTGTCCCTTTTAGTCGGTTAACCCCATCCACTTTGACGTAGAAATTGAACCGTTAACGATAGAAATTTGGATGAGCTTTTGGATTAATATACACATAAAAACCTATCATCTGCAAAAACAAAATCGATTCTATCTTTCTTGGTTCAATAGATATGGCACTTGTCCCTTTTAGTCGGTTAACCCCATCCACTTTGACGTAGAAATTGAACTGTTAACGATAGAAATTTGGATCAGCTTGTGGATTAATATACACATAAAAACCTATCATCTGCAAAAACAAAATCGATTCTATCTTGCTTGGTTCAATAGATATGGACACTTATTCCTTTTAGTCGGCTAACCCCACCCACTTTGACGCAGAAATTCAACCGTTAACGATAGAACCTTTTATCAGCTTGTGGATTAATATACACATAAAAACCTACCATCTGCAATAATAAAATCGATTCTATCTTGCTTGTTTCAATAGATATGGACACTTATCCCTTTTAGTCGGTTAACCCCACCCAGCATGACGTAGAAATTGAACCGTTAGCGATAGAACTTTGGATCAGCTTGTGGATTAATATAAACATAAAAACCTACCATCTGCAAAAATAAATTCGATTCTATTTTGATTGGTTCAATAGATATGTATACTTATCCCTTTTAGTCGGTTAACCCCACCCACTATGACGTAGAAATTGAACGTTAACGATAGAACCTTGGATCAGCTTGTGGATTAATATACATATAAAAACCTACCATCTGTAAAAATAAATTCGATTCTATCTTGCGTGGTTCAATAGATATGGACACTTATTCCTTTTAGTCGGCTAACCTCACCCACTTTGACGTAGAAATTGAACCGTTAACGATAGAACCTTGCATCAGCTTGTGGATTAATATACGCATAAAAACCTATCATCTGCAAAAACAAAATCGATTCTATCTTGCTTGTTTCAATAGATATGGACACTTATCCCTTTTATTCGGTTAACCCCACCCACAATAGATATTGACACTTTTCCCTTTTAGTCGGTTAACCCCATCCACTTTGACGTAGAAATTGAACCGATAACGATAGAACCTTGGATCAGCTTGTGGATTAATATACACATAAAAAACTACCATCTGCAAAAATAAATTCGATTCTATCTGGATAGGTTCAATAGATATGTATACTTATCCCTTTTAGTCGGTTAACCCCACCCACTATGACGTAGAAATTGAACCGTTAACGATAGAACCTTGGATCAGCTTGTGGATTAATGTACATATAAAAGCCTACCATCTGCAAAAATAAATTCGATTCTGTCTTGCTTGGTTCAATAGATATGGACACTTATTCCTTTTAGTCGGCTAACCCCACCCACTTTGACGTAGAAATTGAACCGTTAGCGATAGAACCTTGGATCAGCTTTTGGATTAATATACTCATAAAACCTATCGTCTGCAAAAACAAAATCGATTCTATCTTGCTTGGTTCAATATATATGGACACTTATCCCTTTTATTCGGTTAACCCCACCCACAATAGATATGGCACTTGTCCCTTTTAGTCGGTTAACCCCATCCACTTTGACATAGAAATTGAACCGTTAACGATAGAACCTTGGATCAGCTTGTGGATTAATATACACATAAAAACCTACCATCTGCAAAAATAAAATCGATTCTATCTTGCTTGGTTCAATAGATATGGACACTTATCCCTTTTAGTCGGTTAACCCCACCCAGCATGACGTAGAAATTGAACCGTTAGCGATAGAACCTTGGATCAGCTTGTGGATTAATACACACATAAAAACCTATCATCTGCAGAAACAAAATCGATTCTATCTTGCTTGGCTCAATAGATATGGATACTTATCCCTTTTAGTCGGTTAACCCCACCCACTTTGACGTAGAAATTGAACCGTTAACGATAGAACCTTGGGTCAGCTTGCGGATTAATATACACATAAAAACCTATCATCTTCATAAACAAAATCGATTCTATCTTGCTTGGTTCAATAGATATGGATACTTATCCCTTTTAGTCGGTTAACCCCACCCACTTTGACGTAGAAATTGAACCGTTAGATATAGAACCTTGGATCAGCTTTTGGATTAATATATATATAAAAACCTACCACCTGCAAAAATAAATTCGATTCTATCTTGCTCGCTTCAATAGATATGGACACTTATTCCTTTTAGTCGGCTAACCCCACCCACTTTGACGTAGAAATTGAACGGTTAACGATAGAACCTTGTACTAGCTTGTGGAATAATATACACATAAAAACCTATCATCTGCAAAAACAAAATCGATTCTATCTTGCTTGGTGTCTTGAGCGACACCCTATCCGCTTGTGCCCAACCTTTCGGGCGAAAAGGCCAGAAGAGCGCCTTTACGTAACCATTCGCGAAAGCTACTGCGGAAATTGTCTGGCGCCTGATCACCGCTCTAACGCGTGCCCAAGCCAAGGGCGATGCAAACGGTGCGGCGAGAAGCACCACACGATGCTGCACATCGCCTCGATCGACGAAGAGGAGCAGCTATTACGAGAAGCCCGCTCCAAGCCATGGAGCTTCCAAGTGGAAGAGAAGCTAGATTCACACCGAGAGCGGATAGACGACTCAATCTCGTTATATGCGTCGGACGCTGGAACGGAGACTGGACCTCTTCGTCCACCCCGAAACCGAGATGCCAGCCGAACCGGAGCGGAGACGCGGTCTCTTCGCCCGACCATAACGCCTACAGCCAAATCATTTCGACCACTTCTGCAGCACGAGAGGAAGCGGCTCCAACAAGGGACAGCGACAGCCCAGCGCCATACATTTAACGGCCGAGCGGAGACCTGGTCTCTTCGCCGGCAACCCAGGAACCCCCAACGGAGACGACATTCGCGCGACCGCAGAGCGGAGACACGGCCTCTTCGCCTGCACCAACGACATCAGCCACAAGATCGCAGCCACGGAGGCAACACGCTGCAGCTCACCACCGTGTCCACCTTCCGGTCAGGGCTCGTAGCCCAGCATCCAGCGGCCAACGCCACCATGATCCCAACGGTAGCGATCACACCCACCGCGGTCGTGAAGATAGAAGCTGGGGGCGGCTACACCTCGTCCGGGCCTTAATTGACGGATGCTCCCCCACCACCGTGATAGCATATGAGCTCGCCCTGGAGCTCCAACTCCCTGCCAGCAACACTGGCAGGCAAGCAGGGTGCCTAATACGCATACGAGGAAGACACGGCCAAATAAACGAATTGCAACCCATGCGGCGGTCGTGTCCAATTTTCGGCGAATGGCCCTCACGACCAGCGTCGACAGCGCCATCGCATCCCCGTACGCACATCTCCTTCTGGCGGATCCACAGTTTTATTCATCCGACCCGATCCGCCTCGTACTAGGGACAGACGTATATGCCGAAATAATGCTACCAGGGATTCTGCCCACCACGTTTGGCCCTTTGCTGGCTCAGAGTACCATCTTCGGTTGGGTACTCTCGGGCACAACCAAGGCCTAACATGAAAATGTTCGGTAACGACCGAAATCCATGAATTTTTACATTGAGAACGGCTGTCGCGAAGGGTCAGAGAATGGAAGAAAGGTTTCTTTTTCTTGTGTTCACCGTTATTAAATTGAAGTGCCATGAATTGCACATTTGTTTCAAATCAGCTTTTCCGTTAAATTTATATACAGAAAATCAGACTACATATTAATACTCAATCGCTGTTCACTATTGTGAACGTTTTATCGAAAATTCGCCACTTGTATGAATTCACAATGGACGTGTGCGTTTTAAAAGCTTGTATCATTACAATAAGTTATTTTTTATTGAATTTTCTTCATACAAAATTCACAAGTATAGAATTTCCAATGAATTTGTAATAAACGGCAAGAAATATGAACACGTATATCTTCTTACTTCTTTTCGCAATCCCTAGCCCTAGGCAAACCTGGCTCACGCCTTACACCATAACGGGAAAATTGGTGAATGACCGAGGCAGCAGCAACCAAGCTCCCACACTGCGCAAACCATTTTGCGTGCCGCCAAGCCGGCAGACTGGCCGGCATTATGTTAAGTTAGATATAATTAATTATAAGTTTTTTATTTTTTTTCCTCTTCTTCACGGTCGGTGATCCTTGGCGGACTGTGATGTTGCGTACCGCAAGGGGGGCGGCATGTTTAGGCCCAATGCCTAACTTTTATCTGATTGACGGCGCCCCTCCCTAACGTTTTAATAATATTTCCAGCAACCCACACTCACGCCGCATTTGTGTGCATGCATGCACATGCATGCGTTTCATACGCATGCACGTGTGTGTGCGGGTTGTCAGCACCCATGCACGTATATGTGGGGGTTGTTGTGTGTGTGGCTTTTTTCCCCTCCTTAATACCAGAGGACTTTTTCGCGGCTTAGCGGCTGTCCTCAACGGGATAACCGGCCTCTTTTTCGATCCACCGCCAACCAGCACACATCGCAAGGATCACCATCGTCACTTAAAGCGCCAAGGTAATATTGTATCAACACTGTATATATTCCCATCACTCTAAATTAAAGTATTATTTTATAACGAGGAATTCCTCTTGTGTTTTTATTTATTTCTTTTGAGCGAACCTTCCACTCCAAGATCGACCCGTGTGCGCCTACCCACTGCCGGTTCCAGACGCACCCAGGCCGAACATATATTAATCCACAAGCTGACACAAAGTTCTATCGTTAACGGTTCAATTTCTACGTCAAAGTGGGTGGGGTTAAACGACTAAAAGGGATAAGTATACATATGTATTGAACCAAGCAAGATAGAATCGAATTTGTTTTTGAAGATGGTAGGTTTTTATGTGTATATTAATCCACAAGCTGATCCAAGGTTCTATCGCTAACGGATCAATTTCTACGTCATACTGGGTTGGGTTAACCGACTAAAAGGGATAAGCGTCCATATCTATTGAACCAAGCAAGATACAATCGATTTTATTTTTGCGGATGGTAGGTTTTTATGTGTATATTAATCCACAAGCTGACACAAGGTTCTATCGTTAACGGTTCAATTTCTACGTCAAAGTGGATGGGGTTAACCGACTAAAAGGGATAAGTGTCCATATCTATTGTGGGTGGGGTTAACCGACTAAAAGGGATCAGCTTGTGGATTAATATACACATAAAAAACTACCATCTGCAAAAATAAATTCGATTCTATCTTGCGTGGTTCAATATATATGGACACTTATCCCTTTTAGTCGGTTAACCCCACCCACAATAGATAGGGCACTTGTCCCTTTTAGTCGGTTAACCCCATCCACTTTGACGTAGAAATTGAACCGTTAACGATAGAAATTTGGATGAGCTTTTGGATTAATATACACATAAAAACCTATCATCTGCAAAAACAAAATCGATTCTATCTTGCTTGGTTCAATAGATATGGCACTTGTCCCTTTTAGTCGGTTAACCCCATCCACTTTGACGTAGAAATTGAACCGTTAACGATAGAAATTTGGATCAGCTTGTGGATTAATATACACATAAAAACCTATCATCTGCAAAAACAAAATCGATTCTATCTTGCTTGGTTCAATAGATATGGACACTTATTCCTTTTAGTCGGCTAACCCCACCCACTTTGACGCAGAAATTCAACCGTTAACGATAGAACCTTTTATCAGCTTGTGGATTAATATACACATAAAAACCTACCATCTGCAATAATAAAATCGATTCTATCTTGCTTGTTTCAATAGATATGGACACTTATCCCTTTTAGTCGGTTAACCCCACCCAGCATGACGTAGAAATTGAACCGTTAGCGATAGAACTTTGGATCAGCTTGTGGATTAATATAAACATAAAAACCTACCATCTGCAAAAATAAATTCGATTCTATTTTGATTGGTTCAATAGATATGTATACTTATCCCTTTTAGTCGGTTAACCCCACCCACTATGACGTAGAAATTGAACGTTAACGATAGAACCTTGGATCAGCTTGTGAATTAATATACATATAAAAACCTACCATCTGTAAAAATAAATTCGATTCTATCTTGCGTGGTTCAATAGATATGGACACTTATTCCTTTTAGTCGGCTAACCTCACCCACTTTGACGTAGAAATTGAACCGTTAACGATAGAACCTTGCATCAGCTTGTGGATTAATACACGCATAAAAACCTATCATCTGCAAAAACAAAATCGATTCTATCTTGCTTGTTTCAATAGATATGGACACTTATCCCTTTTATTCGGTTAACCCCACCCACAATAGATATTGACACTTTTCCCTTTTAGTCGGTTAACCCCATCCACTTTGACGTAGAAATTGAACCGATAACGATAGAACCTTGGATCAGCTTGTGGATTAATATACACATAAAAAACTACCATCTGCAAAAATAAATTCGATTCTATCTGGATAGGTTCAATAGATATGTATACTTATCCCTTTTAGTCGGTTAACCCCACCCACTATGACGTAGAAATTGAACCGTTAACGATAGAACCTTGGCTCAGCTTGTGGATTAATGTACATATAAAAGCCTACCATCTGCAAAAATAAATTCGATTCTGTCTTGCTTGGTTCAATAGATATGGACACTTATTCCTTTTAGTCGGCTAACCCCACCCACTTTGACGTAGAAATTGAACCGTTAGCGATAGAACCTTGGATCAGCTTTTGGATTAATATACTCATAAAAACCTATCGTCTGCAAAAACAAAATCGATTCTATCTTGCTTGGTTCAATATATATGGACACTTATCCCTTTTATTCGGTTAACCCCACCCACAATAGATATGGCACTTGTCCCTTTTAGTCGGTTAACCCCATCCACTTTGACATAGAAATTGAACCGTTAACGATAGAACCTTGGATCAGCTTGTGGATTAATATACACATAAAAACCTACCATCTGCAAAAATAAAATCGATTCTATCTTGCTTGGTTCAATAGATATGGACACTTATCCCTTTTAGTCGGTTAACCCCACCCAGCATGACGTAGAAATTGAACCGTTAGCGATAGAACCTTGGATCAGCTTGTGGATTAATACACACATAAAAACCTATCATCTGCAGAAACAAAATCGATTCTATCTTGCTTGGCTCAATAGATATGGATACTTATCCCTTTTAGTCGGTTAACCCCACCCACTTTGACGTAGAAATTGAACCGTTAACGATAGAACCTTGGGTCAGCTTGCGGATTAATATACACATAAAAACCTATCACCTTCATAAACAAAATCGATTCTATCTTGCTTGGTTCAATAGATATGGATACTTATCCCTTTTAGTCGGTTATCCCTTTTAGTCGGTTAACCCCACCCACTTTGACGTAGAAATTGAACCGTTAGATATAGAGCCTTGGATCAGCTTTTGGATTAATATATATATAAAAACCTACCATCTGCAAAAATAAATTCGATTCTATCTTGCTCGCTTCAATAGATATGGACACTTATTCCTTTTAATCGGCTAACCCCACCCACTTTGACGTAGAAATTGAACGGTTAACGATAGAACCTTGTACTAGCTTGTGGAATAATATACACATAAAAACCTATCATCTGCAAAAACAAAATCGATTCTATCTTGCTTGGTGTCTTGAGCGACACCCTATCCGCTTGTGCCCAACCTTTCGGGCGAAAAGGCCAGAAGAGCGCCTTTACGTAACCATTCGCGAAAGCTACTGCGGAAATTGTCTGGCGCCTGATCACCGCTCTAACGCGTGCCCAAGCCAAGGGCGATGCAAACGGTGCGGCGAGAAGCACCACACGATGCTGCACATCGCCTCGATCGACGAAGAGGAGCAGCTATTACGAGAAGCCCGCTCCAAGCCATGGAGCTTCCAAGTGGAAGAGAAGCTAGATTCACACCGAGAGCGGATAGACGACTCAATCTCGTTATATGCGTCGGACGCTGGAACGGAGACTGGACCTCTTCGTCCACCCCGAAACCGAGATGCCAGCCGAACCGGAGCGGAGACGCGGTCTCTTCGCCCGACCATAACGCCTACAGCCAAATCATTTCGACCACTTCTGCAGCACGAGAAGAAGCGGCTCCAACAAGGGACAGCGACAGCCCAGCGCCATACATATAACGGCCGAGCGGAGACCTGGCCTCTTCGCCGGCAACCCAGGAACCCCCAACGGAGACGACATTCGCGCGACCGCAGAGCGGAGACACGGCCTCTTCGCCTGCACCAACGACATCAGCCACAAGATCGCAGCCACGGAGGCAACACGCTGCAGCTCACCACCGTGTCCACCTTCCGGTCAGGGCTCGTAGCCCAGCATCCAGCGGCCAACGCCACCATGATCCCAACGGTTGCGATCACACCCACCGCGATCGTGAAGATAGAAGCTGGGGGGCGGCTACACCTCGTCCGGGCCTTAATCGACGGATGCTCCCCCACCACCGTGATAGCATATGAGCTCGCCCTGGAGCTCCAACTCCCTGCCAGCAACACTGGCGGGCAAGCAGGGTGCCTAATACGCATACGAGGAAGACACGGCCAAATAAACGAATTGCAACCCATGCGGCGGTCGTGTCCAATTTTCGGCGAATGGCCCTCACGACCAGCGTCGACAGCGCCATCGCATCCCCGTACGCACATCTCCTTCTGGCGGATCCACAGTTTTATTCATCCGACCCGATCCGCCTCGTACTAGGGACAGACGTATATGCCGAAATAATGCTACCAGGGATTCTGCCCACCACGTTTGGCCCTTTGCTGGCTCAGAGTACCATCTTCGGTTGGGTACTCTCGGGCACAACCAAGGCCTAACATGAAAATGTTCGGTAACGACCGAAATCCATGAATTTTTACATTGAGAACGGCTGTCGCGAAGGGTCAGAGAATGGAAGAAAGGTTTCTTTTTCTTGTGTTCACCGTTATTAAATTGAAGTGCCATGAATTGCACATTTGTTTCAAATCAGCTTTTCCGTTAAATTTATATACAGAAAATCAGACTACATATTAATACTCAATCGCTGTTCACTATTGTGAACGTTTTATAGAAAATTCGCCACTTGTATGAATTCACAATGGACGTGTGCGTTTTAAAAGCTTGTATCATTACAATAAGTTATTTTTTATTGAATTTTCTTCATACAAAATTCACAAGTATAGAATTTCCAATGAATTTGTAATAAACGGCAAGAAATATGAACACGTATATCTTCTTACTTCTTTTCGCAATCCCTAGCCCTAGGCAAACCTGGCTCACGCCTTACACCATAACGGGAAAATTGGTGAATGACCGAGGCAGCAGCAACCAAGCTCCCACACTGCGCAAACCATTTTGCGTGCCGCCAAGCCGGCAGACTGGCCGGCATTATGTTAAGTTAGATATAATTAATTATAAGTTTTTTATTTTTTTTCCTCTTCTTCACGGTCGGTGATCCTTGGCGGACTGTGATGTTGCGTACCGCAAGGGGGGCGGCATGTTTAGGCCCAATGCCTAACTTTTATCTGATTGACGGCGCCCCTCCCTAACGTTTTAATAATATTTCCAGCAACCCACACTCACGCCGCATTTGTGTGCATGCATGCACATGCATGCGTTTCATACGCATGCACGTGTGTGTGCGGGTTGTCAGCACCCATGCACGTATATGTGGGGGTTGTTGTGTGTGTGGCTTTTTTCCCCTCCTTAATACCAGAGGACTTTTTCGCGGCTTAGCGGCTGTCCTCAACGGGATAACCGGCCTCTTTTTCGATCCACCGCCAACCAGCACACATCGCAAGGATCACCATCGTCACTTAAAGCGCCAAGGTAATATTGTATCAACACTGTATATATTCCCATCACTCTAAATTAAAGTATTATTTTATAACGAGGAATTCCTATTGTGTTTTTATTTATTTCTTTTGAGCGAACCTTCCACTCCAAGATCGACCCGTGTGCGCCTACCCACTGCCGGTTCCAGACGCACCCAGGCCGAACATATATTAATCCACAAGCTGACACAAAGTTCTATCGTTAACGGTTCAATTTCTACGTCAAAGTGGGTGGGGTTAAACGACTAAAAGGGATAAGTATACATATGTATTGAACCAAGCAAGATAGAATCGAATTTGTTTTTGAAGATGGTAGGTTTTTATGTGTATATTAATCCACAAGCTGATCCAAGGTTCTATCGCTAACGGATCAATTTCTACGTCATACTGGGTTGGGTTAACCGACTAAAAGGGATAAGCGTCCATATCTATTGAACCAAGCAAGATACAATCGATTTTATTTTTGCGGATGGTAGGTTTTTATGTGTATATTAATCCACAAGCTGACACAAGGTTCTATCGTTAACGGTTCAATTTCTACGTCAAAGTGGATGGGGTTATCCGACTAAAAGGGATAAGTGTCCATATCTATTGTGGGTGGGGTTAACCGACTAAAAGGGATAAGTGCCCATATCTATTGAACCAAGCAAAATAGAATCAATTTTTTTTTGCAGATGATAGGTTTTTATGTGTATATTAATCCAAAAGCTATCCAAGGCTCTATCGTTAATGGTTCAATTTCTACGTCATAGTGGGTGGGGTTAACCGACTAAAAGGGATAAGTGTCCATATCTATTGAACCAAGCAAGATAGAATCGAATTTGTTTTTGCAGATGGTAGTTTTTTATGCGTATATTAATCCACAAGCTGATAAAAAGTTCTATCTTTAACGGTTCAATTTCTACGTCAAAGTGGGTGGGGTTAACCGACTAAAAGGGATAAGTATACATATCTATTGAACCAAGCAAGATAGAATCGATTTTGTTTTTGCAGATGATAGGTTTTTATGTGTATATTAATCCACAAGCTGATCCAAGATTCTATCGTTAACGGTTCAATTACTGCGTTATAGTGGGTGGGGTTAACCGACTAAAAGGGATAAGTATACATATCTATTGAACCAAGCTAGATTGAATCGATCTTATTTTTGCAGATGGTAGGTTTTTTATGTGTATATTAATCCACAAGCTGATCAAAGGTTCTATCGTTAACGGTTCAATTACTACGTTATAGTGGGTGGGGTTAACCGATTAAAAGGGATAAGTGTCCATATCTATTGAACCAAGCTAGATTGAATCGATCTTATTTTTGCAGATGGTAGGTTTTTATGTGTGTATTAATCCACAAGCTGATCCAAGGTTCTATCGCTAACGGTTCAATTTCTACGTCATACTGGGTGGGGTTAACCGACTAAAAGGGTAAGTGTCCATATCTATTGAACCAAGCAAGATTGAATCGATTTTATTTTTGCAGATGGTAGGTTTTTATGTGTACATTAATCCACAAGCTGATCAAAGGTTCTATCGTTAACGGTTCAATTACTACGTTATAGTGGGTGGGGTTAACCGATTAAAAGGGATAAGTGTCCATATCTATTGAACCAAGCTAGATTGAATCGATCTTATTTTTGCAGATGGTAGGTTTTTATGTGCATATTAATCCACAAGCTGATCAAAGGTTCTATCGTTAACGGTTCAATTACTGCGTTATAGTGGGTGGGGTTAACCGACTAAAAGGGATAAGTATACATATCTGTTGAACCAAGCAAGATAGAATCAAATTTATTTTTGCAGATGGTAGGCTTTTATGTGTATATTAATCCACAAGCTGATCTAAGGTTCTATCGTTAACGGTTCAATTTCTACGTTATACTGGGTGGGGTTAACCGACTAAAAGGGATAAGCATACATATCTATTGAACGAAACAAGATAGAATGGAATTTATTTTTGCTGATTGTAAGTTTTTATGTGTATATTAATCCACAAGCTGATCCAAGGTTCTATCGCTAACGGTTCAATTTCTATGTCATACTGGGTGGGGTTAACCGATTAAAAGGGATAAGTGTCCATATCTATTGAACCAAGCAAGATTGAATCGATCTTATTTTTGCAGATGGTAGGTTTTTATGTGTATATTAATCCACAAGCTGATCAAAGGTTCTATCGTTAACGGTTCAATTTCTACGTTATAGTGGGTGGGGTTAACCGACTAAAAGGGATAAGTATACATATCTATTGACCTAAGCAAGATAGAATCGATTTTATTTTTGCAGATGGTAGGTTTTTATGCGTATTTTAATCCATAAGCTGATCTAAGGTTCTGTCGTTAACGGTCCAATTTCTACGTTATAGTGGGTAGGGTTAACCGACTAAAAGGGATAAGTATACATATCTATTGAAACAAGCAAGATAGAATCAAATTTATTTTTGCAGATGGTAGGTTTTTATGTGTATATTAATCTACAAGCTGATCTAAGGTTCTATCGTTAACGGTTCAATTTCTACGTTATAGTGGGTGGGGTTAACCGACTAAAAGGGATAAGTATACATATCTATTGAAACAAGCAAGATAGAATCGATTTTGTTTTTGCAGATGATAGGTTTTTATGTGTATATTAATCCACAAGCTGATCAAAGGTTCTATCGTTAACGGTTCAATTACTACGTTATAGTGGGTGGGGTTAACCGATTAAAAGGGATAAGTGTCCATATCTATTGAACCAAGCTAGATTGAATCGATCTTATTTTTGCAGATGGTAGGTTTTTATGTGTGTATTAATCCACAAGCTGATCCAAGGTTCTATCGCTAACGGTTCAATTTCTACGTCATACTGGGTGGGGTTAACCGACTAAAAGGGTAAGTGTCCATATCTATTGAACCAAGCAAGATTGAATCGATTTTATTTTTGCAGATGGTAGGTTTTTATGTGTATATTAATCCACAAGCTGATCAAAGGTTCTATCGTTAACGGTTCAATTACTACGTTATAGTGGGTGGGGTTAACCGATTAAAAGGGATAAGTGTCCATATCTATTGAACCAAGCTAGATTGAATCGATCTTATTTTTGCAGATGGTAGGTTTTTATGTGCATATTAATCCACAAGCTGATCAAAGGTTCTATCGTTAACGGTTCAATTACTGCGTTATAGTGGGTGGGGTTAACCGACTAAAAGGGATAAGTATACATATCTGTTGAACCAAGCAAGATAGAATCAAATTTATTTTTGCAGATGGTAGGCTTTTATGTGTATATTAATCCACAAGCTGATCTAAGGTTCTATCGTTAACGGTTCAATTTCTACGTTATAGTGGGTGGGGTTAACCGACTAAAAGGGATAAGTATACATATCTATTGACCCAAGCAAGATAGGATCGATTTTATTTTTGCAGATGGTAGGTTTTTATGCGTATATTAATCCACAAGCTGATCTAAGGTTCTGTCGTTAACGGTTCAATTTCTACGTTATAGTGGGTGGGGTTAACCGACTAAAAGGGATAAGTATACATATCTATTGAAACAAGCAAGATAGAATCGATTTTGTTTTTGCAGATGATAGGTTTTTATGTGTATATTAATCCACAAGCTGATCCAAGATTCTATCGTTAACGGTTCAATTTCTACGTTATAGTGGGTGGGTTAACCGACTAAAAGGGGTAAGTATACATATCTATTGACCCAAGCAAGATAGAGAATCGATTTTATTTTTGCAGATGGTAGGTTTTATGCGTATTTTAATCCATAAGCTGATCTAAGGTTCTGTCGTTAACGGTCCAATTTCTACGTATAGTGGGTAGGTTAACCGACTAAAAGGGATAAGTATACATATCTATTGAAACAAGCAAGATAGAATCAAATTTATTTTTGCAGATGGTAGGTTTTTATGTGTATATTAATCTACAAGCTGATCTAAGGTTCTATCGTTAACGGTTCAATTTCTACGTTATAGTGGGTGGGGTTACCGACTAAAAGGGATAAGTATACATATCTATTGAAACAAGCAAGATAGAATCGATTTTGTTTTGCAGATGATAGGTTTTTATGTGTATATTAATCCACAAGCTGACCCAAGATTCTATCGTTAACGGTTCAATTTCTACGTTATAGTGGGTGGGGTTAACCGACTAAAAGGGATAAGTATACATATCTATTGACCCAAGCAGATAGAATCAATTTTATTTTTGCAGATGGTAGGTTTTTATGCGTATATTAATCCACAAGCTGATCTAAGGTTCTGTCGTTAACGGTTCAATTTCTACGTTATAGTGGGTGGGTTTAACCGACTAAAAGGGATAAGTATACTTATCTGTTGAACCAAGCAAGATAGAATCAAATTTATTTTTGCAGATGGTAGGCTTTTATGTGTATATTAATCCACAAGCTGATCTAAGGTTCTATCGTTAACGGTCAATTTCTACGTTATACTGGTGGGGTTAACCGACTAAAAGGGATAAGCATACATATCTATTGAACGAAACAAGATAGAATGGAATTTATTTTTGCTGATTGTAAGTTTTTATGTGTATATTAATCCACAAGCTGATCCAAGGTTCTATCGCTAACGGTTCAATTTCTATGTCATACTGGGTGGGGTTAACCGATTAAAAGGGATAAGTGTCATATCTATTGAACCAAGCAAGATTGAATCGATCTTATTTTTGCAGATGGTAGGTTTTTATGTGTATATTAATCCACAAGCTGATCAAAGGTTCTATCGTTAACGGTTCAATTTCTACGTTATAGTGGGTGGGGTTAACCGACTAAAAGGGATAAGTATACATATCTATTGACCCAAGCAAGATAGGATCGATTTTATTTTTGCAGATGGTAGGTTTTTATGCGTATATTAATCCACAAGCTGATCTAAGGTTCTGTCGTTAACGGTTCAATTTCTACGTTATAGTGGGTGGGGGTTAACCGACTAAAAGGGATAAGTATACATATCTATTGAAACAAGCAAGATAGAATCGATTTTGTTTTTGCAGATGATAGGTTTTTATGTGTATATTAATCCACAAGCTGATCCAAGATTCTATCGTTAACGGTTTCAATTTCTACGTTATAGTGGGTGGGGTTAACCGACTAAAAGGGATAAGTATACATATCTATTGACCCAAGCAAGATAGAATCGATTTTATTTTTGCAGATGGTAGGTTTTTATGCGTATTTTATCCATAAGCTGATCTAAGGTTCTGTCGTTAACGGTCCAATTTCTACGTTATAGTGGGTAGGGTTAACCGACTAAAAGGGATAAGTATACATATCTATTGAAACAAGCAAGATAGAATCAAATTTATTTTTGCAGATGGTAGGTTTTTATGTGTATATTAATCTACAAGCTGAATCTAAGGTTCTATCGTTAACGGTACAATTTCTACGTTATAGTGGGTGGGGTTAACCGACTAAAAGGGATAAGTATACATATCTATTGAAACAAGCAAGATAGAATCGATTTTGTTTTTGCAGATGATAGGTTTTTATGTGTATATTAATCCACAAGCTGACCCAAGATTCTATCGTTAACGGTTCAATTTCTACGTTATAGTGGGTGGGGTTAACCGACTAAAAGGGATAAGTATACATATCTATTGACCCAAGCAAGATAGAATCATTTTTATTTTTGCAGATGGTAGGTTTTTATGCGTATATTAATCCACAAGCTGATCTAAGGTTCTGTCGTTAACGGTTCAATTTCTACGTTATAGTGGGTGGGTTTAACCGACTAAAAGGGATAAGTATACATATCTATTGAACCAAGCAAGATAGAATCGATTTTGTTTTTGCAGATGATAGGCATTTATGTGTATATTAATCTACGAGCTGATCCAAGGTTCTATCGTTAATGGTTCAATTTCTACGTCATAGTGGGTGGGGTTAACCAACTAAAAGGGACAAGTATACAATCTATTGAACCAAGCAAGATAGAATCGAAATTATTTTGCAGATGGTAGGTTTTTATGTGTATATTAATCCACAAGCTGATCCAAGGTTCTATCGCTAACGGTTCAATTTCTACGTCATATTGGGTGGGGTTAACCAACAAAAAGGGATAAGTGTCCATATCTATTGAACCAAGCAAGATTGAATCGATTTTATTTTTGCAGATGGTAGATTTTTATGTGTATATTAATCCAAAAGCTGATCCAAGGCTCTATCGTAATGGTTCAATTTCTACGTCATAGTGGGTGGGGTTAACCAACTAAAAGGGATAACTAAACGTATCTATTGAACCAAGCAAGATAGAATCGAATTTATTTTTGCGGATGGTAGGTTTTTATGTGTATATTAATCCACAAGCTGATCCAAGGTTCTATCGCTAACGGTTCAATTTCTACGTCATACTGGGTGGGGTTAACCGACTAAAAGGGATAAGTGCCCATATCTATTGACCAAGCAAGATAGAATCGATTTTGTTTTTGCAGATGATAGGCATTTATGTGTATATTAATCTACAAGCTGATCCAAGGTCCCATCGTTAACGCCTTCAATTTCTACGTCAAAGTGGGTGGGGTTAACCGACTAAAAGGGATAAGTGTCCATATCTAATGAACCAAGCAAGATATAATCTATTTAATTTTTGCAGATGGAAGGCTTTCATGCGTATATTAATCCACAAGCTGATACAAGGTTCTATCGTTAACGGTTCAATTTCTACGTCAAAGTGGGTGGGCTTACCGACTAAAAGGGATAAGTGTCCATATCTATTGAACCAAGCAAGATATAATCGATTTTATTTTTGCAGATGGTAGGTTGTTTATGCGCATGTTAATCCACAAGGCTGATACAAAGTTCTGTCGTTAACGGTTCAATTTCTACGTCATAGTGGATGGGGTTAACCGACTAAAAGGGATAAGTTGTCCATATCTATTGAACCAAGCAAGATTGAATCGATTTTATTTTTACAGATGATAGGATTTTATATGTATATTAATTCGCATGTCGAAACAAGGATCTATCGTTAACGGTTCAATTCTACATCAAAGTGGGTGGGGTTAACCGACTAAAAGGATAAGTTGCCATATCTATTGAACCAAGGAAGATAGAATCGATTTTATTTTTGCAAATGGTAGGTTTTTATGCGTATATTAATCCACAAGCTGATACAAAGTTCTGTCGTTAACGGTTCAATTTCTACGTCACAGTGGGTGGGATTAACCGACTAAAAGGGATAAGTATCCATATCTATTGAACCAAGCAAGATAGAATCGATTTTGTCTTTGCATATGATAGGATTTATTGTGTATATTAATTCGTATGTTGAAACAAGGATCTATCGTTAACGTTCAATTTCTACATCAAAGTGGGTGGGGGTTAACCGACTAAAAGGGATAAGTGTCCATATCTATTGAACCAAGCAAGATATAATCGATTTTATTTTTGCAGATGGTAGGTTTTTATGCGCATGTTAATCCGCAAGCTGATACAAAGTTCTGTCGTTAACGGTTCAATTTCTACGTCATAGTGGATGGGGTTAACCGACTAAAAGGGATAAGTGTCCATATCTATTGAACCAAGCAAGATTGAATCGATTTTATTTTTACAGATGATAGGATTTTATATGTATATTAATTCGCATGTCGAAACAAGGATCTATCGTTAACGGTTCAATTTCTACATCAAAGTGGGTGGGGTTAACCGACTAAAAGGGATAAGTTGCCATATCTATTGAACCAAGCAAGATATAATCGATTTTATTTTTGCAGATGGTAGGTTTTTATGCGCATGTTAATCCACAAGCTGATACAAAGTTCTGTCGTTAACGGTTCAATTTCTACGTCACAGTGGGTGGGGTTAACCGACTAAAAGGGATAAGTGTCCATATCTATTGAACCAAGCAAGATAGAATCGATTTTATTTTTGCGGATGGTAGGTTTTTATGTGTATATTAATCCACAAGCTGACACAAGGTTCTATCGTTAACGGTTCAATTTCTACGTCAAAGTGGATGGGGTTATCCGACTAAAAGGGATAAGTGTCCATATCAATTGTGGGTGGGATTAACCGACTAAAAGGGATAAGTGCCCATATCTATTGAACCAAGCAAAATAGAATCGATTTTTTTTTGCAGATGATAGGATTTTGTATGTATATTAATTCGCATGTTGAAACAAGGATCTATCGTTAACGGTTCAATTTCTACATCAAAGTGGGTGGGGTTATCCGACTAAAAGGGATAAGTGTCCATATCAATTGTGGGTGGGGTTAACCGACTAAAAGGGATAAGTATCCATATCTATTGAACCAAGCAAGATAGAATCAATTTTGTCTTTGCATATGATAGGATTTTATGTGTATATTAATTCGTATGTTGAAACAAGGATCTATCGTTAACGGTTCAATTTCTACATCAAAGTGGGTGGGGTTAACCGACTAAAAGGGATAAGTGTCCATATCTATTGAACCAAGCAAGATAGAATCGATTTTATTTTTGCGGATGGTAGGTTTTTATGTGTATATTAATCCACAAGCTGACACAAGGTTCTATCGTTAACGGTTCAATTTCTACGTCAAAGTGGATGGGGTTATCCGACTAAAAGGGATAAGTGTCCATATCAATTGTGGGTGGGGTTAACCAATTAAAAGGGATAAGTGCCCATGTCTATTGAACCAAGCAAAATAGAATCGATTTTTTTTTTGCAGATGATAGGTTTTTATGTGTATATTAATCCAAAAGCTGATCCAAGGCTCTATCGTTAATGGTTCAATTTCTACGTCATAGTGGGTGGGGTTAACCGACTAAAAGGGATAAGTATACATATCTATTGAACCAAGCAAGATAGAATCGAATTTATTTTTGCAGATGGTAGGTTTTTATGTGCATATTAATCCACAAGCTGATCAAAGGTTCTATCGTTAACGGTTCAATTACTGCGTTATAGTGGGTGGGGTTAACCGACTAAAAGGGATAAGTATACATATCTGTTGAACCAAGCAAGATAGAATCAAATTTATTTTTGCAGATGGTAGGCTTTTATGTGCATATTAATCCACAAGCTGATCTAAGGTTCTATCGTTAACGGTTCAATTTCTACGTTATACTGGGTGGGGTTAACCGACTAAAAGGGATAAGCATACATATCTATTGAACGAAACAAGATAGAATGGAATTTATTTTTGCTGATTGTAAGTTTTTATGTGTATATTAATCCACAAGCTGATCCAAGGTTCTATCGCTAACGGTTCAATTTCTATGTCATACTGGGTGGGGTTAACCGATTAAAAGGGATAAGTGTCCATATCTATTGAACCAAGCAAGATTGAATCGATCTTATTTTTGCAGATGGTAGGTTTTTATGTGTATATTAATCCACAAGCTGATCAAAGGTTCTATCGTTAACGGTTCAATTTCTACGTTATAGTGGGTGGGGTTAACCGACTAAAAGGGATAAGTATACATATCTATTGACCCAAGCAAGATAGGATCGATTTTATTTTTGCAGATGGTAGGTTTTTATGCGTATATTAATCCACAAGCTGATCTAAGGTTCTGTCGTTAACGGTTCAATTTCTACGTTATAGTGGGTGGGGTTAACCTACTAAAAGGGATAAGTATACATATCTATTGAAACAAGCAAGATAGAATCGATTTTGTTTTTGCAGATGATAGGTTTTTATGTTTATATTAATCCACAAGCTGATCCAAGATTCTATCGTTAACGGTTCAATTTCTACGTTATAGTGGGTGGGGTTAACCGACTAAAAGGGATAAGTATACATATCTATTGACCCAAGCAAGATAGAATCGATTTTATTTTTGCAGATGGTAGGTTTTTATGCGTATTTTAATCCATAAGCTGATCTAAGGTTCTGTCGTTAACGGTCCAATTTCTACGTTATAGTGGGTAGGGTTAACCGACTAAAAGGGATAAGTATACATATCTATTGAAACAAGCAAGATAGAATCAAATTTATTTTTGCAGATGGTAGGTTTTTATGTGTATATTAATCTACAAGCTGATCTAAGGTTCTATCGTTAACGGTTCAATTTCTACGTTATAGTGGGTGGGGTTAACCGACTAAAAGGGATAAGTATACATATCTATTGAAACAAGCAAGATAGAATCGATTTTGTTTTTGCAGATGATAGGCTTTTATGTGTATATTAATCCACAAGCTGACCCAAGATTCTATCGTTAACGGTTCAATTTCTACGTTATAGTGGGTGGGGTTAACCGACTAAAAGGGATAAGTATACATATCTATTGACCCAAGCAAGATAGAATCGATTTTATTTTTGCAGATGGTAGGTTTTTATGCGTATTTTAATCCATAAGCTGATCTAAGGTTCTGTCGTTAACGGTCCAATTTCTACGTTATAGTGGGTAGGGTTAACCGACTAAAAGGGATAAGTATACATATCTATTGAAACAAGCAAGATAGAATCAAATTTATTTTTGCAGATGGTAGGTTTTTATGTGTATATTAATCTACAAGCTGATCTAAGGTTCTATCGTTAACGGTTCAATTTCTACGTTATAGTGGGTTGGGTTAACCGACTAAAAGGGATAAGTATACATATCTATTGAAACAAGCAAGATAGAATCGATTTTGTTTTTGCAGATGATAGGTTTTTATGTGCATATTAATCCACAAGCTGATCAAAGGTTCTATCGTTAACGGTTCAATTACTGCGTTATAGTGGGTGGGGTTAACCGACTAAAAGGGATAAGTATACATATCTGTTGAACCAAGCAAGATAGAATCAAATTTATTTTTGCAGATGGTAGGCTTTTATGTGTATATTAATCCACAAGCTGACCTAAGGTTCTATCGTTAACGGTTCAATTTCTACGTTATACTGGGTGGGGTTAACCGACTAAAAGGGATAAGCATACATATCTATTGAACGAAACAAGATAGAATGGAATTTATTTTTGCTGATTGTAAGTTTTTATGTGTATATTAATCCACAAGCTGATCCAAGGTTCTATCGCTAACGGTTCAATTTCTATGTCATACTGGGTGGGGTTAACCGATTAAAAGGGATAAGTGTCCATATCTATTGAACCAAGCAAGATTGAATCGATCTTATTTTTGCAGATGGTAGGTTTTTATGTGTATATTAATCCACAAGCTGATCAAAGGTTCTATCGTTAACGGTTCAATTTCTACGTTATAGTGGGTGGGGTTAACCGACTAAAAGGGATAAGTATACATATCTATTGACCCAAGCAAGATAGGATCGATTTTATTTTTGCAGATGGTAGGTTTTTATGCGTATATTAATCCACAAGCTGATCTAAGGTTCTGTCGTTAACGGTCCAATTTCTACGTTATAGTGGGTAGGGTTAACCGACTAAAAGGGATAAGTATACATATCTATTGAAACAAGCAAGATAGAATCAAATTTATTTTTGCAGATGGTAGGTTTTTATGTGTATATTAATCTACAAGCTGATCTAAGGTTCTATCGTTAACGGTTCAATTTCTACGTTATAGTGGGTGGGGTTAACCGACTAAAAGGGATAAGTATACATATCTATTGAAACAAGCAAGATAGAATCGATTTTGTTTTTGCAGATGATAGGTTTTTATGTGTATATTAATCCACAAGCTGATCCAAGATTCTATCGTTAACGGTTCAATTTCTACGTTATAGTGGGTGGGGTTAACCGACTAAAAGGGATAAGTATACATATCTATTGACCCAAGCAAGATAGAATCGATTTTATTTTTGCAGATGGTAGGTTTTTATGCGTATTTTAATCCATAAGCTGATCTAAGGTTCTGTCGTTAACGGTCCAATTTCTACGTTATAGTGGGTAGGGTTAACCGACTAAAAGGGATAAGTATACATATCTATTGAAACAAGCAAGATAGAATCAAATTTATTTTTGCAGATGGTAGGTTTTTATGTGTATATTAATCTACAAGCTGATCTAAGGTTCTATCGTTAACGGTTCAATTTCTACGTTATAGTGGGTGGGGTTAACCGACTAAAAGGGATAAGTATACATATCTATTGAAACAAGCAAGATAGAATCGATTTTGTTTTTGCAGATGATAGGTTTTTATGTGTATATTAATCCACAAGCTGACCCAAGATTCTATCGTTAACGGTTCAATTTCTACGTTATAGTGGGTGGGGTTAACCGACTAAAAGGGATAAGTATACATATCTATTGACCCAAGCAAGATAGAATCAATTTTATTTTTGCAGATGGTAGGTTTTTATGCGTATATTAATCCACAAGCTGATCTAAGGTTCTGTCGTTAACGGTTCAATTTCTACGTTATAGTGGGTGGGTTTAACCGACTAAAAGGGATAAGTATACATATCTATTGAACCAAGCAAGATAGAATCGATTTTGTTTTTGCAGATGATAGGCATTTATGTGTATATTAATCTACGAGCTGATCCAAGGTTCTATCGTTAATGGTTCAATTTCTACGTCATAGTGGGTGGGGTTAACCAACTAAAAGGGACAAGTATACATATCTATTGAACCAAGCAAGATAGAATCGAATTTATTTTTGCAGATGGTAGGTTTTTATGTGTATATTAATCCACAAGCTGATCCAAGGTTCTATCGCTAACGGTTAAATTTCTACGTCATATTGGGTGGGGTTAACCAACAAAAAGGGATAAGTGTCCATATCTATTGAACCAAGCAAGATTGAATCGATTTTATTTTTGCAGATGGTAGATTTTTATGTGTATATTAATCCAAAAGCTGATCCAAGGCTCTATCGTTAATGGTTCAATTTCTACGTCATAGTGGGTGGGGTTAACCAACTAAAAGGGATAACTATACGTATCTATTGAACCAAGCAAGATAGAATCGAATTTATTTTTGCGGATGGTAGGTTTTTATGTGTATATTAATCCACAAGCTGATCCAAGGTTCTATCGCTAACGGTTCAATTTCTACGTCATACTGGGTGGGGTTAACCGACTAAAAGGGATAAGTGCCCATATCTATTGAACCAAGCAAGATAGAATCGATTTTGTTTTTGCAGATGATAGGCATTTATGTGTATATTAATCTACAAGCTGATCCAAGGTCCTATCGTTAACGCTTCAATTTCTACGTCAAAGTGGGTGGGGTTAACCGACTAAAAGGGATAAGTGTCCATATCTAATGAACCAAGCAAGATATAATCTATTTAATTTTTGCAGATGGAAGGCTTTCATGCGTATATTAATCCACAAGCTGATACAAGGTTCTATCGTTAACGGTTCAATTTCTACGTCAAAGTGGGTGGGCTTAACCGACTAAAAGGGATAAGTGTCCATATCTATTGAACCAAGCAAGATTGAATCGATTTTATTTTTACAGATGATAGGATTTTATATGTATATTAATTCGCATGTCGAAACAAGGATCTATCGTTAACGGTTCAATTTCTACATCAAAGTGGGTGGGGTTAACCGACTAAAAGGGATAAGTTGCCATATCTATTGAACCAAGGAAGATAGAATCGATTTTATTTTTGCAAATGGTAGGTTTTATGCGTATATTAATCCACAAGCTGATACAAAGTTCTGTCGTTAACGGTTCAATTTCTACGTCACAGTGGGTGGGATTAACCGACTAAAAGGGATAAGTATCCATATCTATTGAACCAAGCAAGATAGAATCGATTTTGTCTTTGCATATGATAGGATTTATTGTGTATATTAATTCGTATGTTGAAACAAGGATCTATCGTTAACGGTTCAATTTCTACATCAAAGTGGGTGGGGTTAACCGACTAAAAGGGATAAGTGTCCATATCTATTGAACCAAGCAAGATATAATCGATTTTATTTTTGCAGATGGTAGGTTTTTATGCGTATATTAATTTACAAGCTGATACAAAGTTCTGTCGTTAACGGTTCAATTTCTACGTCACAGTGGGTGGGGTTAACCGACTAAAAGGGATAAGTGTCCATATCTATTGAACCAAGCAAGATAGAATCGATTTTATTTTTGCGGATGGTAGGTTTTTATGTGTATATTAATCCACAAGCTGACACAAGGTTCTATCGTTAACGGTTCAATTTCTACGTCAAAGTGGATGGGGTTATCCGACTAAAAGGGATAAGTGTCCATATCAATTGTGGGTGGGATTAACCGACTAAAAGGGATAAGTGCCCATATCTATTGAACCAAGCAAAATAGAATCGATTTTTTTTTGCAGATGATAGGATTTTGTATGTATATTAATTCGCATGTTGAAACAAGGATCTATCGTTAACGGTTCAATTTCTACATCAAAGTGGGTGGGGTTATCCGACTAAAAGGGATAAGTGTCCATATCAATTGTGGGTGGGGTTAACCGACTAAAAGGGATAAGTATCCATATCTATTGAACCAAGCAAGATAGAATCGATTTTGTCTTTGCATATGATAGGATTTTATGTGTATATTAATTCGTATGTTGAAACAAGGATCTATCGTTAACGGTTCAATTTCTACATCAAAGTGGGTGGGGTTAACCGACTAAAAGGGATAAGTGTCCATATCTATTGAACCAAGCAAGATAGAATCGATTTTAATTTTGCGGATGGTAGGTTTTTATGTGTATATTAATCCACAAGCTGACACAAGGTTCTATCGTTAACGGTTCAATTTCTACGTCAAAGTGGATGGGGTTATCCGACTAAAAGGGATAAGTGTCCATATCAATTGTGGGTGGGGTTAACCAATTAAAAGGGATAAGTGCCCATGTCTATTGAACCAAGCAAAATAGAATCGATTTTTTTTTTGCAGATGATAGGTTTTTATGTGTATATTAATCCAAAAGCTGATCCAAGGCTCTATCGTTAATGGTTCAATTTCTACGTCATAGTGGGTGGGGTTAACCGACTAAAAGGGATAAGTATACATATCTATTGAACCAAGCAAGATAGAATCGAATTTATTTTTGCAGATGGTAGGTTTTTATGTGTATATTAATCCACAAGCTGATCCAAGGTTCTATCGCTAACGGTTCAATTTCTACGTCATACTGGGTGGGGTTAACCGACTAAAAGGGATAAGTGTCCATATCTATTGAACCAAGCAAGATTGAATCGATTTTATTTTTGCGGATGGTAGGTTTTTATGTGTATATTAATCCACAAGCTGACACAAGGTTCTATCGTTAACGGTTCAATTTCTACGTCAAAGTGGATGGGGTTAACCGACTAAAAGGGATAAGTGTCCATATCAATTGTGGGTGGGGTTAACCGACAAAAAGGGATAAGTGCCCATATCTATTGAACCGAGCAAAATAGAATCGATTTTGTCTTTGCAGATGATAGGATTTTATGCGTATATTAATTCGCATGTTGAAACAAGGATCTATCGTTAACGGTTCAATTTCTACATCAAAGTGGGTGGGGTTAACCGACTAAAAGGGATAAGTGTCCACATCTATTGAACCAAGCAAGATAGAATCCATTTTATTTTTGCAGATGGTAGGTTTTTATGTGTACATTAATCCACAAGCTGATACTAGGTTCTATCGTTAACGGTTCAATTTCTACGTCAAAGTGGTGGGGTTACCCGCCTAAAAGGGATAAGTATACAAATCTATTGAACCAAGCAAGATAGAATCGATTTTGTTTTTGCAGATGATAGGCTTTTATGTGTATATTAATCCACAAGCTTATCCAAGGCTCTATCTTTAATGGTTCAATTTCTACGTCATAGTGGGTGGGGTTAACCGACTAAAAGGGATAAGTATACATATCTATTGAACCAAGCAAGATAGAATCGAATTTGTTTTTGCAGATGGTAGGTTTTTATGTGTATATTAATCCACAAGCTGACACAAGGTTCTATCGTTAGCGGTTCAATTTCTACGTCAAAGTGGATGGGGTTAACCGACTAAAAGGAATAAGTGTCCATATCAATTGTGGGTGGGGTTAACCGACTAAAAGGGATAAGTGCCCATATCTACTGAACCAAGCAAAATAGAACCGATTTTTTTTGCAGATGATAGGTTTTTATGTGTATATTAATCCAAAAGCTGATCCAAGGCTCTATCGTTAATGGCTCAATTTCTACGTCATAGTGGGTGGGGTTAACCGACTAAAAGGTATAAGTATACATATCTATTGAACCAAGCAAGATAGAATCGAATTTATTTTTGCAGATGGTAGGTTTTTATGTGTACATTAATCCGCAAGCTGATCCAAGGTTCTATCGCTAACGGTTCAATTTCTACGTCATACTGGGTGGGGTTAACCGACTAAAAGGGATAAGTGTCCATATCTATTGAACCAAGCAAGATTGAATCGATTTTATTTTTGAAGATGGTAGGTTTTTATGTGTGTATTAATCCACACGCTGATCAAAGGTTCTATCGTTAACGGTTCAATTACTACGTTATAGTGGGTCGGGTTAACCGACTAAAAGGGATAAGTATACATATCTGTTGAACCAAGCAAGATAGAATCAAATATATTTTTGCAGATGGTAGGCTTTTATGTGTATATTAATCCACAAGCTGATCTAAGGTTCTATCGTTAACGGTTCAAATTCTACGTTATAGTGGGTGGGGTTAACCGACAAAAAGGGATAAGTGCCAATATATATTGAACCGACCAAAATAGAATCGATTTTGTCTTTGCAGATGATAGGATTTTGTATGTATATTAATTCGCATGTTGAAACAAGGATCTATCGTTAACGGTTCAATTTCTACATCAAAGTGGGTGGGGTTATCCGACTAAAAGGGATAAGTGTCCATATCAATTGTGGGTGGGGTTAACCGACTAAAAGGGATAAGTATCCATATCTATTGAACCAAGCAAGATAGAATCGATTTTGTCTTTGCATATGATAGGATTTTCTGTGTATATTAATTCGTATGTTGAAACAAGGATCTATCGTTAACGGTTCAATTTCTACATCAAAGTGGGTGGGGTTAACCGACTAAAAGGGATAAGTGTCCATATCTATTGAACCAAGCAAGATAGAATCGATTTTATTTTTGCGGATGGTAGGTTTTTATGTGTATATTAATCCACAAGCTGACACAAGGTTCTATCGTTAACGGTTCAATTTCTACGTCAAAGTGGATGGGGTTATCCGACTAAAAGGGATAAGTGTCCATATCAATTGTGTGTGGGGTTAACCAATTAAAAGGGATAAGTGCCCATGTCTATTGAACCAAGCAAAATAGAATCGATTTTTTTTTTGCAGATGATAGGTTTTTATGTGTATATTAATCCAAAAGCTGATCCAAGGCTCTATCGTTAATGGTTCAATTTCTACGTCATAGTGGGTGGGGTTAACAGACTAAAAGGGATAAGTATACATATCTATTGAACCAAGCAAGATAGAATCGAATTTATTTTTGCAGATGGTAGGTTTTTATGTATATATTAATCCACAAGCTGATCCAAGGTTCTATCGCTAACGGTTCAATTTCTACGTCATACTGGGTGGGGTTAACCGACTAAAAGGGATAAGTGTCCATATCTATTGAACCAAGCAAGATTGAATCGATTTTATTTTTGCGGATGGTAGGTTTTTATGTGTATATTAATCCACAAGCTGACACAAGGTTCTATCGTTAACGGTTCAATTTCTACATCAAAGTGGATGGGGTTAACCGACTAAAAAGGATAAGTGTCCATATCAATTGTGGGTGGGGTTAACCGACAAAAAGGGATAAGTGCCCATATCTATTGAACCGAGCAAAATAGAATCGATTTTGTCTTTGCAGCTGATAGGATTTTATGCGTATATTAATTCGCATGTTGAAACAAGGATCTATCGTTAACGGTTCAATTTCTACATCAAAGTGGGTGGGGTTAACCGACTAAAAGGGATAAGTGTCCACATCTATTGAACCAAGCAAGATAGAATCCATTTTATTTTTGCAGATGGTAGGTTTTTATGTGTACATTAATCCACAAGCTGATACTAGGTTCTATCGTTAACGGTTCAATTTCTACGTCAAAGTGGTGGGGTTACCCGCCTAAAAGGGATAAGTATACAAATCTATTGAACCAAGCAAGATAGAATCGATTTTGTTTTTGCAGATGATAGGCTTTTATGTGTATATTAATCCACAAGCTTATCCAAGGCTCTATCTTTAATGGTTCAATTTCTACGTCATAGTGGGTGGGGTTAACCGACTAAAAGGGATAAGTATACATATCTGTTGAACCAAGCAAGATAGAATCAAATATATTTTTGCAGATGGTAGGCTTTTATGTGTATATTAATCCACAAGCTGATCTAAGGTTCTATCGTTAACGGTTCAAATTCTACGTTATAGTGGGTGGGGTTAACCGACAAAAAGGGATAAGTGCCAATATATATTGAACCGACCAAAATAGAATCGATTTTGTCTTTGCAGATGATAGGATTTTGTATGTATATTAATTCGCATGTTGAAACAAGGATCTATCGTTAACGGTTCAATTTCTACATCAAAGTGGGTGGGGTTATCCGACTAAAAGGGATAAGTGTCCATATCAATTGTGGGTGGGGTTAACCGACTAAAAGGGATAAGTATCCATATCTATTGAACCAAGCAAGATAGAATCGATTTTGTCTTTGCATATGATAGGATTTTCTGTGTATATTAATTCGTATGTTGAAACAAGGATCTATCGTTAACGGTTCAATTTCTACATCAAAGTGGGTGGGGTTAACCGACTAAAAGGGATAAGTGTCCATATCTATTGAACCAAGCAAGATAGAATCGATTTTATTTTTGCGGATGGTAGGTTTTTATGTGTATATTAATCCACAAGCTGACACAAGGTTCTATCGTTAACGGTTCAATTTCTACGTCAAAGTGGATGGGGTTATCCGACTAAAAGGGATAAGTGTCCATATCAATTGTGTGTGGGGTTAACCAATTAAAAGGGATAAGTGCCCATGTCTATTGAACCAAGCAAAATAGAATCGATTTTGTCTTTGCAGCTGATAGGATTTTATGCGTATATTAATTCGCATGTTGAAACAAGGATCTATCGTTAACGGTTCAATTTCTACATCAAAGTGGGTGGGGTTAACCGACTAAAAGGGATAAGTGTCCATATCTATTGAACCAAGCAAGATAGAATCCATTTTATTTTTGCAGATGGTAGGTTTTTATGTGTACATTAATCCACAAGCTGATACTAGGTTCTATCGTTAACGGTTCAATTTCTACGTCAAAGTGGGTGGGGTTACCCGCCTAAAAGGGATAAGTATACAAATCTATTGAACCAAGCAAGATAGAACCGATTTTGTTTTTGCAGATGATAGGTTTTTATGTGTATATTAATCCAAAAGCTGATCCAAGGCTCTATCGTTAATGGTTCAATTTCTACGTCATAGTGGGTGGGGTTAACCGACTAAAAGGGATAAGTATACATATCTATTGAACCAAGCAAGATAGAATCGAATTTATTTTTGCAGATGGTAGGTTTTTATGTATATATTAATCCACAAGCTGATCCAAGGTTCTATCGCTAACGGTTCAATTTCTACGTCATACTGGGTGGGGTTAACCGACTAAAAGGGATAAGTGTCCATATCTATTGAACCAAGCAAGATTGAATCGATTTTATTTTTGCGGATGGTAGGTTTTTATGTGTATATTAATCCACAAGCTGACACAAGGTTCTATCGTTAACGGTTCAATTTCTACATCAAAGTGGATGGGGTTAACCGACTAAAAGGGATAAGTGTCCATATCAATTGTGGGTGGGGTTAACCGACAAAAAGGGATAAGTGCCCATATCTATTGAACCGAGCAAAATAGAATCGATTTTGTCTTTGCAGCTGATAGGATTTTATGCGTATATTAATTCGCATGTTGAAACAAGGATCTATCGTTAACGGTTCAATTTCTACATCAAAGTGGGTGGGGTTAACCGACTAAAAGGGATAAGTGTCCATATCTATTGAACCAAGCAAGATAGAATCCATTTTATTTTTGCAGATGGTAGGTTTTTATGTGTACATTAATCCACAAGCTGATACTAGGTTCTATCGTTAACGGTTCAATTTCTACGTCAAAGTGGGTGGGGTTACCCGCCTAAAAGGGATAAGTATACAAATCTATTGAACCAAGCAAGATAGAACCGATTTTGTTTTTGCAGATGATAGGCTTTTATGTGTATATTAATCCACAAGCTTATCCAAGGCTCTATCTTTAATGGTTCAATTTCTACGTCATAGTGGGTGGGGTTAACCGACTAAAAGGGATAAGTATACATATCTATTGAACCAAGCAAGATAGAATCGAATTTGTTTTTGCAGATGGTAGGTTTTTATGTGTGTATTAATCCACAAGCTGACACAAGGTTCTATCGTTAGCGGTTCAATTTCTACGTCAAAGTGGATGGGGTTAACCGACTAAAAGGGATAAGTGTCCATATCAATTGTGGGTGGGGTTAACCGACTAAAAGGGATAAGTGCCCATATCTACTGAACCAAGCAAAATAGAATCGATTTTTTTTTGCAGATGATAGGTTTTTATGTGTATATTAATCCAAAAGCTGATCTAAGGCTCTATCGTTAATGGCTCAATTTCTACGTCATAGTGGGTGGGGTTAACCGACTAAAAGGTATAAGTATACATATCTATTGAACCAAGCAAGATAGAATCGAATTTATTTTTGCATATGGTAGGTTTTTATGTGTACATTAATCCGCAAGCTGATCCAAGGTTCTATCGCTAACGGTACAATTTCTACGTCATACTGGGTGGGGTTAACCGACTAAAAGGGATAAGTATACATATCTATTGAACCAAGCAAGATAGAATCGAATTTATTTTTGCAGATGGTAGGTTTTTATGTGTGTATTAATCCACAAGCTGACACAAGGTTCTATCGTTAGCGGTTCAATTTCTACGTCAAAGTGGATGGGGTTAACCGACTAAAAGGGATAAGTGTCCATATCAATTGTGGGTGGGGTTAACCGACTAAAAGGGATAAGTGCCCATATCTATTGAACCGAGCAAAATAGAATCGATTTTGTCTTTGCAGATGATAGGTTTTTATGTGTATATTAATCCAAAAGCTGATCTAAGGCTCTATCGTTAATGGCTCAATTTCTACGTCATAGTGGGTGGGGTTAACCGACTAAAAGGTATAAGTATACATATCTATTGAACCAAGCAAGATAGAATCGAATTTATTTTTGCATATGGTAGGTTTTTATGTGTACATTAATCCGCAAGCTGATCCAAGGTTCTATCGCTAACGGTACAATTTCTACGTCATACTGGGTGGGGTTAACCGACTAAAAGGGATAAGTGTCCATATCTATTGAACCAAGCAAGATTGAATCGATTTTATTTTTGAAGATGGTAGGTTTTTATGTGTGTATTAATCCACAAGCTGATCAAAGGTTTTATCGTTAACGGTTCAATTACTACGTTATAGTGGGTCGGGTTAACCGACTAAAAGGGATAAGTATACATATCTGTTGAACCAAGCAAGATAGAATCAAATATATTTTTGCAGATGGTAGGCTTTTATGTGTATATTAATCCACAAGCTGATCTAAGGTTCTATCGTTAACGGTTCAAATTCAACGTTATAGTGGGTGGGGTTAACCGACTAAAAGGGATAAGTATACATATCTATTGAACCAAGCAAGATAGAATCGATTTTATTTTTGCAAATGGTAGGTTTTTATGCGTATATTAATCCACAAGCTGATCTAAGGTTCTATCGCTAACGGTTCAATTTCTACGTCATACTGGGTGGGGTTAACCGACTAAAAGGGATAAGTGCCCATATCTATTGAACCAAACAAGATAGAATCGACTTTATTTTTGCAGATGGTAGGTTTTTATGTGTATATTAATCCACAAGCTGATCAAAGGTTCTATCGGCAACGGTTCAATTACTACGTTATAGTGGGTGGGGTTAACCGACTAAAAGGGATAAGTGCCCATATCTATTGAACCAAACAAGATAGAATCGACTTTATTTTTGCAGATGGTAGGTTTTTATGTGTATTTTCATCCACAAGCTGACACAAGGTTCTATCGTTAGCGGTTCAATTTCTACGTCAAAGTGGATGGGGTTAACCGACTAAAAGGGATAAGTGTCCATATCAATTGTGGGTGGAGTTAACCGACTAAAAGGGATAAGTGCCCATATCTACTGAACCAAGCAAAATAGAATCGATTTTTTTTTGCAGATGATAGGTTTTTATGTGTATATTAATCCAAAAGCTGATCCAAGGCTCTATCGTTAATGGCTCAATTTCTACGTCATAGTGGGTGGGGTTAACCGACTAAAAGGTATAAGTATACATATCTATTGAACCAAGCAAGATAGAATCGAATTTATTTTTGCAGATGGTAGGTTTTTATGTGTACATTAATCCACAAGCTGACCCAAGGTTCTATCACTAACGGTTCAATTTCTACGTCATACTGGGTGGGGTTAACCGACTAAACGGGATAAGTGTCCATATCTATTGAACCAAGCAAGATTGAATCGATTTTATTTTTGAAGATAGTAGGTTTTTATGTGTGTATTAATCCACAAGCTGATCAAAGGTTCTATCGTTAACGGTTCAATTACTACGTTATAGTGGGTCGGGTTAACCGACTAAAAGGGATAAGTATACATATCTGTTGAACCAAGCAAGATAGAATCAAATATATTTTTGCAGATGGTAGGCTTTTATGTGTATATTAATCCACAAGCTGATCTAAGGTTCTATCGTTAACGGTTCAAATTCTACGTTATAGTGGGTGGGGTTAACCGACTAAAAGGGATAAGTATACATATCTATTGAACCAAGCAAGATAGAATCGATTTTATTTTTGCAGATGGTAGGTTTTTATGCGTATATTAATCCACAAGCTGATCTAAGGTTCTATCGCTAACGGTTCAATTTCCACGTTATAGTGGGTGGGGTTAACATACATTATACATTACATATCTATTGAAACAAGCAAGATAGAATCGATTTTGTTTTTGCAAATGATAGGTTTTTATGTGTATATTAATCCACAAGCTGATCCAAGGTTCTATCGCTAACGGTTCAATTTCTACGTCATACTGGGTGGGGTTAACCGACTAAAAGGGATAATTGCCCAAACCTATTGAACCAAACAAGATAGAATCGACCTTATTTTTGCAGATGGTAGGTTTTTATGTGTATATTAATCCAAAAGCTGATTCAAGGCTCTATCGTTAATGGTTCAATTTCTATGTCATAGTGGGTGGGGTTAACCGACTAAAAGGGATAAGTATACATATCTATTGAACCAAGCAAGATAGAATCGAATTTATTTTTACAGATGGTAGGTTTTTATGTGTATATTAATCCAAAAGCTGATCCAAGGTTCTATCGCTAACGGTTCAATTTCTACGTCATACTGGTTGGGGTTAACCGACTAAAAGGGATAAGTATCCATATCTATTGAACCAAGCAAGGTTGAATCGATTTTATTTTTGCAGATGGTAGGTTTTTATGTGTATATTAATCCACAAACTGATCAAAGGTTCTATCGGCAACGGTTCAATTACTACGTTATAGTGGGTGGGGTTGACCGACTAAAAGAAATAAGTATAAATATCTGTTGAACCAAGCAAGATAGGATCAAATTTATTTTTGCAGATGGTAGGCTTTTATGTGTATATTAATCCACAAGCTGATCTAAGGTTCTATCGTTAACTGTTCAATTTCTACGTTATAGTGGGTGGGGTTAACCGACTAAAAGGGATAAGTATACATATCTATTGAAACAAGCAAGATAGAATCAATTTTGTTTTTGCAGATGATAGGTTTTTATGTGTATACTAACAAGCTGATCCAAAGTTCTATCGCTAACTGCTCAATTTCTACGTCATACTGGGTGGGGTTAACCGACTATAAGGGATAAGTGTCCATATCTATTGAACCAAGCAAGATTGAATCGATTTTATTTTTGCAGATGCTAGGTTTTTATGTGTATATTAATCCAAAAGCTGATCCAAGGCTCTATCGTTAATGGTTCAATTTCTACGTCATAGTGGGTGGGGTTAACCGACTGAAAGGGATAAGTATACATATCTATTGAACCAAGCAACATAGAATCGAATTTATTTTTGCAGATGGTAGGTTTTTATGTGTATACTAACAAGCTGATCCAAAGTTCTATCGCTAACGGCTCAATTTCTACGTCATACTGGGTGGGGTTAACCGACTATAAGGGATAAGTGTCCATATCTATTGAACCAAGCAAGATTGAATCGATTTTATTTTTGCAGATGGTAGGTTTTTATGTGTATATTAATCCAAAAGCTGATCCAAGGCTCTATCGTTAATGGTTCAATTTCTATGTCATAGTGGGTGGGGTTAACCGACTGAAAGGGATAAGTATACATATCTATTGAACCAAGCAAGATAGAATCGAATTTATTTTTGCAGATGGTAGGTTTTTATGTGTACATTAATCCACAAGCTGACCCAAGGTTCTATCACTAACGGTTCAATTTCTACGTCATACTGGGTGGGGTTAACCGACTAAACGGGATAAGTGTCCATATCTATTGAACCAAGCAAGATTGAATCGATTTTATTTTTCAAGATAGTAGGTTTTTATGTGTGTATTAATCCACAAGCTGATCAAAGGTTCTATCGTTAACGGTTCAATTACTACGTTATAGTGGGTCGGGTTAACCGACTAAAAGGGATAAGTATACATATCTGTTGAACCAAGCAAGATAGAATCAAATATATTTTTGCAGATGGTAGGTTTTTATGTGTATATTAATCCGCAAGGTGATCAAAGGTTCTATCGGCAACGGTTCAATTACTACGTTATAGTGGGTGGGGTTAACCGACTAAAAGGGATAAGTATAAATATCTGTTGAACCAAGCAAGATAGGATCGAATTTATTTTTGCAGATGGTAGGTTTTAATGTGTATATTAATCCAAAAGCTGATCCAAGGCTCTATCGTTAATGGTTCAATTTCTACGTCATAGTGGGTGGGGTTAACCGACTAAAAGGGATAAGTATCCATATCTATTGAACCAAGCAAGGTTGAATCGATTTTATTTTTGCAGATGGTAGGTTTTTATGTGTATATTAATCCACAAGCTGATCAAAGGTTCTATCGGCAACGGTTCAATTACTACGTTATAGTGGGTGGGGTTAACCGACTAAAAGAGATAAGTATAAATATCTGTTGAACCAAGCAAGATAGGATCAAATTTATTTTTGCAGATGGTAGGCTTTTATGTGTATATTAATCCACAAGCTGATCTAAGGTTCTATCGTTAACTGTTCAATTTCTACGTTATAGTGGGTGGGGTTAACCGACTAAAAGGGATAAGTATACATATCTATTGAAACAAGCAAGATAGAATCAATTTTGTTTTTGCAGATGATAGGTTTTTATGTGTATACTAACAAGCTGATCCAAAGTTCTATCGCTAACGGCTCAATTTCTACGTCATAGTGGGTGGGGTTAACCGACTGAAAGGGATAAGTATACATATCTATTGAACCAAGCAAGATAGAATCGAATTTATTTTTGCAGATGGTAGGCTTTTATGTGTATATTAATCCACAAGCTGATCTAAGGTTCTATCGTTAACTGTTCAATTTCTACGTTATAGTGGGTGGGGTTAACCGACTAAAAGGGATAAGTATACATATCTATTGAAACAAGCAAGATAGAATCAATTTTGTTTTGAACCAAGCAAGATTGAATCGATTTTATTTTTGCAGATGGTAGGTTTTTATGTGTATATTAATCCAAAAGCTGATCCAAGGCTCTATCGTTAATGGTTCAATTTCTACGTCATAGTGGGTGGGGTTAACCGACTAAAAGGGATAAGTATACATATCTATTGAAACAAGCAAGATAGAATCAATTTTGTTTTTGCAGATGATAGGTTTTTATGTGTATACTAACAAGCTGATCCAAAGTTCTATCGCTAACGGCTCAATTTCTACGTCATACTGGGTGGGGTTAACCGACTATAAGGGATAAGTATACATATCTATTGATCCTAGCATGATAGAATCGATTTTATTTTTGCAGATGGTAGGTTTTTATGCGTATATTAATCCACAAGCTGATCTAAGGTTCTATCTTTAACGGTTCAATATCTACGTTATAGTGGGTTGGGTTAACCGACTAAAAGGGATAAGTATACATATCTATTGAACCAAGCAAGATAGAATCGAACTTGTTTTTGCAGATGGTAGGTTTTTATGTGTATATTAATCCACAAGCTGATATAAGGTTCTATCGTTAACGATTTAATTTCTACGTTATAGTGGGTGGGGTTAACCGACTAAAAGGGATAAGTATACATGTCTATTGAACCAAGCAAGATAGAATAGGTTTTGTCTCTGCAGATGATAGGCTTTTATGTGTATATTAATTCTCATGTTGAAACAAGGATCTATCGTTAACTGTTCAATTTCTACGTCAAAATGGGCGGGGTTAACCGACTAAAAGGGATAAGTGTCCATATCTATTGAACCAAGCAAGACAGAAGCGATTTTATTTTTGCAGATGGTAGTTTTTTATGCGTATATTAATCCACAAGCTGATAAAAAGTTCTATCGTTAACGGTTCAATTTCTACGTCAAAGTGGATGGGATTAACCGACTAAAAGGGATAAGTGTCCATATCTATTGTGGGCGGGGTTAACCGACTAAAAGGGATAAGTGCCCATATCTATTGAACCAAGCAAAATAGAATCGATTTTTTTTTGCAGATGATAGGTTTTTATGTGTATATTAATCCAAAAGCTGATCCAAGGCTCTATCGTTAATGGTTCAATTTCTACGTCAAAGTGGGTGGAGTTAACCGACTAAAAAGGATAAGCATACATATCTATTGAACCAAGCAAGATAGAATCGATTTTGTTTTTGCAGATGATAGGCTTTTATGTGTATATTAAGCCACAAGCTGATGCAAGCGCCTATCGTTAACGGTTCAATTTCTACGTCAAAGTGGGTGGGGTTAACCGACTAAAAGGGATAAGTATCCATATCTATTGAACCAAGCAAGATAGAATCGATTTTGTTTTTGCAGACGATAGGCATTATGTGTATATTAATCTACGAGCTGATCCAAGGTCCTATCGTTAACGCTTCAATTTCTACGTCAAAGTGGGTGGGGTTAACCGACTAAAAGGGATAAGTGTCCATATCTATTGAACCAAGAAGATATAATCTATTTAATTTTTGCAGATGGAAGGCTTTCATTCGTATATTAATCCACAAGCTGATACAAGGTTCTATCGTTAACGGTTCAATTTCTACGTCCAAGTGGATGGGGTTAACCGACTAAAAGGGATAAGTGTTCATATCTATTGAACCAAGCAAGATAGAATCGATTTTGTTTTTGCAGATGATAGGTATTTATGTGTATATTAATCCACAAGCTGATCCAAGGTTCTATCGTTAACGGTTCAATTTCTACGTCAAAGTGGGTGGGGTTAACCGACTAAAAGGGATAAGTGTCCATATCTATTGAACCAAGCAAGATATAATCGATTTTATTTTTGCAGATAGTAGGTTTTTATGCGCATATTAATCCACAAGCTGATACAAAGTTCTGTCGTTAACGGTTCAATTTCTACGTCACAGTGGGTGGGGTTAACCGACTAAAAGGGATAAGTGTCCATATCTATTGAACCAAGCAAGATTGAATCGATTTTATTTTTGCAGATGATAGGATTTTATATGTATATTAATTCGCATGTCGAAACAAGGATCTATCGTTAACGGTTCAATTTCTACATCAAAGTGGGTGGGGTTAACCGACTAAAAGGGATAAGTTGCCATATCTATTGAACCAAGGAAGATAGAATCGATTTTATTTTTGCAAATGGTAGGTTTTTATGCGTATATTAATCCACAAGCTGATACAAAGTTCTGTCGTTAACGGTTCAATTTCTACGTCACAGTGGGTGGGGTTAACCGACTAAAAGGGATAAGTATCCATATCTATTGAACCAAGCAAGATAGGATCGATTTTGTCTTTGCATATGATAGGATTTTATGTGTATATTAATTCGTATGTTGAAACAAGGATCTATCGTTAACGGTTCAATTTCTACATCAAAGTGGGTGGGGTTAACCGACTAAAAGGGATAAGTGTCCATATCTATTGAACCAAGCAAGATATAATCGATTTTATTTTTGCAGATGGTAGGTTTTTATGCGTATATTAATCCACAAGCTGATACAAAGTTCTGTCGTTAACGGTTCAATTTCTACGTCACAGTGGGTGGGGTTAACCGACTAAAAGGGATAATTATCCATATCTATTGAACCAAGCAAGATAGAATCGATTTTGTCTTTGCATATGATAGGATTTTATGTGTATATTAATTCGTATGTTGAAACAAGGATCTATCGTTAACGGTTCAATTTCTACATCAAAGTGGGTGGGGTTAACCGACTAAAAGGGATAAGTGTCCATATCTATTGAACCAAGCAAGATAGAATCGATTTTATTTTTGCGGATGGTAGGTTTTTATGTGTATATTAATCCACAAGCTGACACAAGGTTCTATCGTTAACGGTTCAATTTCTACGTCAAAGTGGATGGGGTTATCCGACTAAAAGGGATAAGTGTCCATATCAATTGTGGGTGGGGTTAACCGACTAAAAGGGATAAGTGCCCATATCTATTGAACCAAGCAAAATATAATCGATTTTTTTTTTGCAGATGATAGGATTTTATATGTATATTAATTCGCATGTTGAAACAAGGATCTATCGTTAACGGTTCAATTTCTATATCAAAGTGGGTGGGGTTATCCGACTAAAAGGGATAAGTGTCCATATCAATTGTGGGTGGGGTTAACCGACTAAAAGGGATAAGTATCCATATCTATTGAACCAAGCAAGATAGAATCGATTTTGTCTTTGCATATGATAGGATTTTATGTGTATATTAATTCGTATGTTGAAACAAGGATCTATCGTTAACGGTTCAATTTCTACATCAAAGTGGGTGGGGTTAACCGACTAAAAGGGATAAGTGTCCATATCTATTGAACCAAGCAAGATAGAATCGATTTTATTTTTGCGGATGGTAGGTTTTTATGTGTATATTAATCCACAATCTGACACAAGGTTCTATCGTTAACGGTTCAATTTCTACGTCAAAGTGGATGGGGTTATCCGACTAAAAGGGATAAGTGTCCATATCAATTGTGGGTGGGTTTAACCGACTAAAAGGGATAAGTGCCCATATCTATTGAACCAAGCAAAATAGAATCGATTTTTTTTTTGCAGATGATAGGTTTTTATGTGTATATTAATCCAAAAGCTGATCCAAGGCTCTATCGTTAATGGTTCAATTTCTACGTCATAGTGGGTGGGGTTAACCGACTAAAAGGGATAAGTATACATATCTATTGAACCAAGCAAGATAGAATCGAATAAGCTGACAAAAAGTTCTATCGTTAACGGTTCAATTTCTACGTCAAAGTGGGTGGGGTTAACCGACTAAAAGGAATAAGTATACATATCTATTGAACCAAGCAAGATAGAATCGATTTTGTTTTTGCAGATGATAGGCTTTTATGTGCATATTAATCCACAAGCTTATCCAAGGCTCTCTCTTTAATGGTTCAATTTCTACGTCATAGTGGGTGGGATAAGTATACATATCTATTGAACCAAGCAAGATAGAATCGAATTTGTTTTTGCAGATGGTTGGTTTTTATGTGTATATTAATCCACAAGATGATCCAAGGTTCTATCGCTAACGGATCAATTTCTACGTCATACTGGGTTGGGTTAACCGACTAAAAGGGATAAGTGCCCATATCTATTGAACCAAGCAAGATAGAATCGATTAGGAATAAGTATACATATCTATTGAACCAAGCAAGATAGAATCGAATTTATTTTTGCAGATGGTAGGTTTTTATGTGTATATTAATCCACAAGCTGACCCAAGGTTCTATCGCTAACGGTTCAATTTCTACGTCATACTGGGTGGGGTTAACCGCCTAAAAGGGATAAGGGCCCATATCTATTGAACCAAGCAAGATAGAATCGACTTTGTTTTTGCAGATCTATCTTTAATGGTTCAATTTCTACGTTATAGTGGGTGGGGTTAACCGACTAAAAGGGATAAGTATACATATCTATTGATCCTATCAAGATAGAATCGATTTTATTTTTGCAGATGGTAGGTTTTTATGCGTATATTAATCCACAAGCTGATCTAAGGTTCTATCTTTAACGGTTCAATTTCTACGTTATAGTGGGTGGGGTTAACCGACTAAAAGGGATAAGTATACATATCTATTGAACCAAGCAAAATAGAATCGAACTTGTTTTTGCAGATGGTAGGTTTTTATGTGTATATTAATCCACAAGCTGATATAAGGTTCTATCGTTAACGATTTAATTTCTACGTTATAGTGGGTGGGGTTAACCGACTAAAAGGGATAAGTATACATATCTATTGAACCAAGCAAGATAGAATAGGTTTTGTCTCTGCAGATGATAGGCTTTTATGTGTATATTAATTCTCATGTTGAAACAAGGATCTATCGTTAACTGTTCAATTTCTACGTCAAAATGGGCGGGGTTAACCGACTAAAAGGGATAAGTGTCCATATCTATTGAACCAAGCAAGACAGAAGCGATTTTATTTTTGCAGATGGTAGTTTTTTATGCGTATATTAATCCACAAGCTGACAAAAAGTTCTATCGTTAACGGTTCAATTTCTACGTCAAAGTGGGTGGGGTTAACCGACTAAAAGGAATAAGTATACATATCTATTGAACCAAGCAAGATAGAATCGATTTTGTTTTTGCAGATGGTTGGTTTTTATGTGTATATTAATCCACAAGCTGATTCAAGGTTCTATCGCTAACGGATCAATTTCTACGTTATACTGCGTTGGGTTAACCGACTAAAAGGGATAAGTGTCCATATCTATTGAACCAAGCAAGATAGAATCGATTTTATTTTTACGGATGGTAGGTTTTTATGTGTATATTAATCCACAAGCTTATCCAAGGCTCTCTCTTTAATGGTTCAATTTCTACGTCATAGTGGGTGGGGTTAACCAACTAAAAGGGATAAGTATACATATCTATTGAACCAAGCAAGATAGAATCGAATTTGTTTTTGCAGATGGTTGGTTTTTATGTGTATATTAATCTACAAGCTGATTCAAGGTTCTATCGCTAACGGATCAATTTCTACGTCATACTGGGTTGGGTTAACCGACTAAAAGGGATAAGTGTCCATATCTATTGAACCAAGCAAGATAGAATCGATTTTATTTTTACGGATGGTAGGTTTTTATGTGTATATTAATCCACAAGCTGACACAAGTTTCTATCGTTAACGGTTCAATTTCTACGTCAAAGTGGATGTGGTTAACCGACTAAAAGGGATAAGTGTCCATATCTATTGTGGGTGGGGTTAACCGACTAAAAGGGATACGTGCCCATATCTATTGAACCAAGCAAAATAGAATCGATTTTTTTTGCAGATGATAGGTTTTTATGTGTATATTAATCCAAAAGCTGATCCAAGGCTCTATCGTTAATGGTTCAATTTCTACGTCATAGTGGGTGGGGTTAACCGACTAAAAGGGATAAGTATACATATCTATTGAACCAAGCAAGATAGAATCGAATTTATTTTTGCAGATGGTAGGCTTTAATGTGTATATTAATCCACAGGCTGATCCAAGGTTCTATCGCTAACGGATCAATTTCTACGTCATACTGGGTTGGGTTAACCGACTAAAAGGGATAAGTGTCCATATCTATTGAACCAAGCAAAATAGAATAGATTTTATTTTTGCGGATGGTAGGTTTTTATGTGTATATTAATCCACAAGCTGACACAAGGTTCTATCGTTAACGGTTCAATTTCTACGTCAAAGTGGATGGGGTTAACCGACTAAAAGGGATAAGTGTCCATATCAATTGTGGGTGGGGTTAACCGACTAAAAGGGATAAGTGCCCATATCTATTGAACCAAGCAAAATAGAATCGATTTTTTTTTTGCAGATGGTAGGTTTTTATGTGTATATTAATCCACAAGGTGATCAAAGTTTCTATCGCTAACGGTTCAGTTTCTACGTCATACTGGGTGGGGTTAACCGACTAAAAGGGATAAGTATCCATATCTATTGAACCAAGCAAGATTGAATCGATTTTATTTTTGCAGATGGTAGGTTTTTATGTGTATATTAATCCACAAGGTGATCAAAGGTTCTATCGGCAACGGTTCAATTACTACGTTATAGTGGGTGGGGTTAACCGACTAAAAGGGATAAGTATAAATATCTGTTGAACCAAGCAAGATAGGATCGAATTTATTTTTGCAGATGGTAGGTTTTAATGTGTATATTAATCCAAAAGCTGATCCAAGGCTCTATCGTTAATGGTTCAATTTCTACGTCATAGTGGGTGGGGTTAACCGACTAAAAGGGATAAGTATACATATCTATTGAACCAAGCAAGATAGAATCGAATTTATTTTTGCAGATGGTAGGTTTTTATGTGTATATTAATTCACAAGCTGATCCAAGGTTCTATCGCTAACGGTTCAATTTCTACGTCATACTGGATGGGGTTAACTGACTAAAAGGGATAAGTGTCCATATCTATTGAACCAAGCAAGATTGAATCGATTTTATTTTTGCAGATGGTAGGTTTTATGTGTATATTAATCCACAAGCTGATCAAAGGTTCTATCATTAACGGTTCAATTACTTCGTTATAGTGGGTGGGGTTAACCGACTAAAAGGGTAAGTATACATATCTATTGAACCAAGCAAGATAGAATCGAATTTATTTTTGCGGATGGTAGGTTTTTATGTGTATATTAATCCACAAGCTGATCCAAGGATCTATCGCTAACGGTTCAATTTCTACGTCATACTGGGTGGGGTTAACCGACTAAAAGGCATAAGTATCCATATCTATTGAACCAAGCAAGATTGAATCGATTTTATTTTTGCAGATGGTAGGTTTTTATGTGTATATTAATCCACAAGGTGATCAAAGGTTCTATCGGCAACGGTTCAATTACTACGTTATAGTGGGTGGGGTTAACCGACTAAAAGGGATAAGTATAAATATCTGTTGAACCAAGCAAGATAGGATCAAATTTATTTTTGTAGATGGTAGGCTTTTATGTGTATATTAATCCACAAGCTGATCTAAGGTTCTATCGTTAACGGTTCAATTTCTACGTTATAGTGGGTGGGGTTAACCGACTAAAAGGGATAAGTATACATATCTATTGAAACAAGCAAGATAGAATCGATTTTGTTTTTGCAGATGATAGGTTTTGATGTGTATATTAATCCACAAGCCGATCCAAGGTTCTATCGCTAACGGCTCAATTTCTACGTCATACTGGTTGGGGTTAACCGACTAAAAGGGATAAGTGTCCATATCTATTGAACCAAGCAAGATTGAATCGATTTTATTTTTGCAAATGGTAGGTTTTTATGTGTATATTAATCCAAAAGCTGATCCAAGGCTCTATCGTTAACGGTTCAATTTCTACGTCATAGTGGGTGGGGTTAACCGACTAAAAGGGATAAGTATACATATCTTTTGAACCAAGCAAGATAGAATGGAATTTATTTTTGCAGATGGTAGGTTTTTATGTGTATATTAATCCACAAGCTGACCCAAGGTTCTATCGCTATTGGTTCAATTTCTACGTCATACTGGGTGGGGTTAACCGACTAAAAGGGATAAGGGCCCATATCTATTGAACCAAGCAAGATAGAATCGACTTTGTTTTTGCAGATGGTAGGTTTTTATGCGTATACTAATCCACAGCTGACCTAAGGTTCTATCGTTAATGGTTCAATTTCTACGTTATAGTGGGTGGGGTTAACCGACTAAAAGGGATAAGTATACATATCTATTGATCCTAGCAAGATAGAATCGATTTTATTTTTGCAGATGGTAGGTTTTTATGCGTATATTAATCCACAAGCTGATCTAAGGTTCTATCTTTAACGGTTCAATTTCTACGTTATAGTGGGTGGGGTTAACCGACTAAAAGGGTTAAGTATACATATCTATTGAACCAAGCAAGATAGAATCGAACTTGTTTTTGCAGATGGTAGTTTTTTATGTGTATATTAATCCACAAGCTGATATAAGGTTCTATCGTTAACGATTTAATTTCTGCGTTATAGTGGGTGGGGTTAACCGACTAAAAGGGATAAGTATACATATCTATTGAACCAAGCAAGATAGAATAGATTTTGTCTCTGCAGATGATAGGCTTTTATGTGTATATTAATTCTCATGTTTAAACAAGGATCTATCGTTAACTGTTCAATTTCTACGTCAAAATGGGCGGGGTTAACCGACTAAAAGGGATAAGTGTCCATATCTATTGAACCAAGCAAGACAGAAGCGATTTTATTTTTGCAGATGGTAGTTTTTTATGCGTATATTAATCCACAAGCTGATAAAAAGTTCTATCGTTAACGGTTCAATTTCTACGTCAAAGTGGGTGGGGTTAACCGACTAAAAGGGATAAGTATACATATCTATTGAACCAAGCAAGATAGAATCGATTTTGTTTTTGCAGATGATAGGCTTTTATGTGCATATTAATCCACAAGCTTTTCCAAGGCTCTATCTTTAATGGTTCAATTTCTACGTCATAGTGGGTGGGGTTAACCAACTAAAAGGGATAAGTATACATATCTATTGAACCAAGCAAGATAGAATCGAATTTGTCTTTGCAGATGGTTGGTTTTTATGTGTATATTAACCCACAAGCTGATCCAAGGTTCTATCGCTAACGGATCAATTTCTACGTCATACTGGGTTGGGTTAACCGACTAAAAGGGATAAGTGTCCATATCTATTGAACCAAGCAAGATAGAATCGATTTTATTTTTACGGATGGTAGGTTTTTATGTGTATATTAATCCACAAACTGACACAAGGTTCTATCGTTAACGGTTCAATTTCTACGTCAAAGTGGATGGGGTTAACCGACTAAAAGGGATAAGTGTCCATATCTATTGTGGGTGGGGTTAACCGACTAAAAGGGATAAGTGCCCATATCTATTGAACCAAGCAAAATAGAATCGATTTTATTTTTGCAGATGGTAGGATTTTATGTGTATATTAATCCACAAGCTGATCCAAGGTTCTATCGCTAACGGTTCAATTTCTACGTCATACTGGATTGGGTTAACCGACTTAAAGGGTTAAGTGTCCATATCTATTGAACCAAGCAAGATTGAATCGATTTTATTTTTGCAGATGGTAGGTTTTTATGTGTATATTAATCCACAAGCTGATCAAAGGTTCTATCGTTAACGGTTCAATTACTTCGTTATAGTGGGTGGGGTTAACCGACTAAAAGGGATAAGTATACATATCTGTTGAACCAAGCAAGATAGAATCAAATATATTTTTGCAGATGGTAGGCTTTTATGTGTATATTAATCCACAAGCTGATCTAAGGTTCTATCGTTAACGGTTCAAATTCTACGTTATAGTGGGTGGGGTTAACCGACTAAAAGGGATAAGTATAAATATCTATTGAACCAAGCAAGATAGAATCGAATTTATTTTTGCAGATGGTAGGATTTTATGTGTATATTAATCCACAAGCTGATCCAAGGTTCTATCGCTAACGGTTCAATTTCTACGTCATACTGGATGGGGTTAACCGACTTAAAGGGTTAAGTGTCCATATCTATTGAACCAAGCAAGATTGAATCGATTTTATTTTTGCAGATGGTAGGTTTTTATGTGTATATTAATCCACAAGCTGATCAAAGGTTCTATCGTTAACGGTTCAATTACTTCGTTATAGTGGGTGGGGTTAACCGACTAAAAGGGATAAGTATACATATCTGTTGAACCAAGCAAGATAGAATCAAATATATTTTTGCAGATGGTAGGCTTTTATGTGTATATTAATCCACAAGCTGATCTAAGGTTCTATCGTTAACGGTTCAAATTCTACGTTATAGTGGGTGGGGTTAACCGACTAAAAGGGATAAGTATACATATCTATTGAACCAAGCAAGATAGAATCGATTTTATTTTTGCAGATGGTAGGCTTTTATGCGTATATTAATCCACAAGCTGATCTAAGGTTATATCGCTAACGGTTCAATTTCCACGTTATAGTGGGTGGGGTTAACCGACTAAAAGGGATAAGTATACATATCTATTGAAAGAAGCAAGATAGAATCGATTTTGTTTTTGCAGATGATAGGTTTTTATGTTTATATTAATCCACATGCTGATCCAAGATTCTATCGCTAACGGTTCAATTTCTACGTCATAGTAGGTGGGGTTAACCGACTAAAAGGGATAAGTGCCCATATTTATTGAACCAAACAAGATAGAATTGACTTTATTTTTGCGGATGGTAGGTTTTTATGTGTATATTAATCCACAAGCTGACACAAGGTTCTATCGTTAACGGTTCAATTTCTACGTCAAAGTGGATGGGGTTAACCGACTAAAAGGGATAAGTGTCCATATCAATTGTGGGTGGGGTTAACCGACTAAAAGGGATAAGTATACATATCTGTTGAACCAAGCAAGATAGAATCAAATATATTTTTGCAGATGGTAGGCTTTTATGTGTATATTAATCCAAAAGCTGATCCAAGGCTCTATCGTTAATGGTTCAATTTCTACGTCATAGTGGGTGGGGTTAACCGACTAAAAGGGATAAGTATACATATCTATTGAACCAAGCAAGATAGAATCGAATTTATTTTTGCAGATGGTAGGTTTTTATGTGTATATTAATCCACAAGCTGATCGAAGGTTCTATCGCTAACGGTTCAATTTCTACGTCATACTGGATGGGGTTAACCGACTAAAAGGAATAAGTGTCCATATCTATTGAACCAAGCAAGATTGAATCGATTTTATTTTTGCAGATGGTAGGTTTTTATGTGTATATTAATCCACAAGCTGATCCAAGGTTCTATCGCTAACGGTTTAATTTCTACGTCATACTGGATGGGGTTAACCGACTAAAAGGGATAAGTGTCCATATCTATTGAACCAAGCAAGATTGAATCGATTTTATTTTTGCAGATGGTAGGTTTTTATGTGTATATTAATCCACAAGCTGATCAAAGGTTCTATCGTTAACGATTCAATTACTTCGTTATAGTGGGTGGGGTTAACCGACTAAAAGGGATAAGTATACATATCTGTTGAACCAAACAAGATAGAATCAAATTTATTTTTGCAGATGGTAGGCTTTTATGCGTATATTAATCCACTAGCTGATCTAAGATTCTGTCGTTAACGGTTCAATTTCTACGTTATAGTGGGTGAGGTTAACCGACTAAAAGGGATGAGTATACATATCTATTGAACCAAGCAAGATAGAATAGATTTTGTCTCTGCAGATGATAGGCTTTTATGTGTATATTAATTCTCATGTTGAAACAAAGATCTTTCGTTAACTGTTCTATTTCTACGTCAAAATGGGCGGGGTTAACCGACTAAAAGGGATAAGTGTCCATATCTATTGAACCAAGCAAGACAGAAGCGATTTTATTTTTGCAGATGGTAGTTTTTTATGCGTATATTAATCCACAAGCTGATATAAAGTTCTATCGTTAACGGTTCAATTTCTACGTCAAAGTGGGTGGGGTTAACCGACTAAAATGGATAAGTAAACATATCTATTGAACCAAGCAAGATAGAATCGATTTTGTTTTTGCAGATGGTAGGTTTTTATGTGTATATTAATCCACAAGCTGATCCAAGGTTCTATCGCTAACGGTTCAATTTCTACGTCATACTGGGTGGGGTTAACCGACTAAAAGGGATAAGTGCCCATATTTATTGAACCAAACAAGATAGAATCGAATTTGTTTTTGCAGATGGTAGGTTTTTATGTGTATATTAATCCACAAGCTGATCCAAGGTTCTATCGCTAACGGTTCAATTTCTACGTCATACTGGGTGGGGTTAACCGACTAAAAGGGATAAGTGCCCATATTTATTGAACCAAACAAGATAGAATCGACTTTATTTTTGCAGATGTTAGGCTTTTATGTGTATATTAATCCAAAAGCTGATTCAAGGCTTTATCGTTAATGGTTCAATTTCTACGTCATAGTGGGTGGGGTTAACCGACTAAAAGGGATAAGTATACATATCTGTTGAACCAAGCAAGATAGAATCAAATATATTTTTGCAGATAGTAGGTTTTTATGCGTATATTAATCCACAAGCTGACCTAAGGTTCTATCGCTAACGGTTCAATTTCCACGTTATAGTGGGTGGGGTTAACCGACTAAAAGGGATAAGTATACATATCTATTGAAAGAAGCAAGATAGAATCGATTTTGTTTTTGCAGATGATAGGTTTTTATGTTTATATTAATCCACATGCTGATCCAAGGTTCTATCGCTAACGGTTCAATTTCTACGTCATACTGGGTGGGGTTAACCGACTAAAAGGGATAAGTGCCCATATTTATTGAACCAAACAAGATAGAATCGACTTTATTTTTGCGGATGGTAGGTTTTTATGTGTATATTAATCCACAAGCTGACACAAGGTTCTATCGTTAACGGTTCAATTTCTACGTCAAAGTGGATGGGGTTAACCGACTAAAAGGGATAAGTGTCCATATCAATTGTGGTTGGGGTTAACCGACTAAAAGGGATAAGTGCCCATATCTATTGAACCAAGCAAAATAGAATCGATTTTTTTTTTTGCAGATGATAGGTTTTTATGTGTATATTAATCCAAAAGCTGATCCAAGGCTCTATCGTTAATGGTTCAATTTCTACGTCATAGTGGGTGGGGTTAACCGACTAAAAGGGATAAGTATACATATCTATTGAACCAAGCAAGATAGAATCGAATTTATTTTTGCAGATGGTAGGTTTTTATGTGTATATTAATCCACAAGCTGATCCAAGGTTCTATCTCTAACGGTTCAATTTCTACGTCATACTGGATGGGGTTAACCGACTAAAAGGGATAAGTGTCCATATCTATTGAACCAAGCAAGATTGAATCGATTTTATTTTTGCAGATGGTAGGTTTTTATGTGTATATTAATCCACAAGCTGATCCAAGGTTCTATCGCTAACGGTTCAATTTCTAAGTCATACTGGATGGGGTTAACCGACTAAAAGGGATAAGTGTCCATATCTATTGAACCAAGCAAGATTGAATCGATTTTATTTTTGCAGATGGTAGGTTTTTATGTGTATATTAATCCACAAGCTGATCCAAGGTTCTATCTCTAACGGTTCAATTTCTACGTCATACTGGATGGGGTTAACCGACTAAAAGGGATAAGTGTCCATATCTATTGAACCAAGCAAGATTGAATCGATTTTATTTTTGCAGATGGTAGGTTTTTATGTGTATATTAATCCACAAGCTGATCAAAGGTTCTATCGTTAACGGTTCAATTACTTCGTTATAGTGGGTCGGGTTAACCGACTAAAAGGGATAAGTATACATATCTATTGAACCAAGCAAGATAGAATCGATTTTATTTTTGCAGATGGTAGGTTTTTATGCGTATATTAATCCGCAAGCTGATCTAAGGTTATATCGCTAACGGTTCAATTTCCACGTTATAGTGGGTGGGGTTAACCGACTAAAAGGGATAAGTATACATATCTATTGAAAGAAGCAAGATAGAATCGATTTTGTTTTTGCAGATGATAGGTTTTTATGTTTATATTAATCCACATGCTGATCCAAGGTTCTGTCGCTAACGGTTCAATTTCTACGTCATACTAGGTGGGGTTAACCGACTAAAAGGGATAAGTGCCCATATTTATTGAACCAAACAAGATAGAATCGACTTTATTTTTGCGGATGGTAGGTTTTTATGTGTATATTAATCCACAAGCTGACACAAGGTTCTATCGTTAACGGTTCAATTTCTACGTCAAAGTGGATGGGGTTAACCGACTAAAAGGGATAAGTGTCCATATCAATTGTGGGTGGGGTTAACCGACTAAAAGGGATAAGTGCCCATATCTATTGAACCAAGCAAAATAGAATCGATTTTTTTTTTGCAGATGATAGGTTTTTATGTGTATATTAATCCAAAAGCTGATCCAAGGCTCTATCGTTAATGGTTCAATTTCTACGTCATAGTGGGTGGGGTTAACCGACTAAAAGGGATAAGTATCCATATCTATTGAACCAAGCAAGATTGAATCGATTTTATTTTTGCAGATGGTAGGTTTTTATGTGTATATTAATCCACAAGGTGATCAAAGGTTCTATCGGCAACGGTTCAATTACTACGTTATAGTGGGTGGGGTTAACCGACTAAAAGGGATAAGTATACATATCTGTTGAACCAAGCAAGATAGAATCAAATATATTTTTGCAGATGGTAGGCTTTTATGTGTATATTAATCCACAAGCTGATCTAAGGTTCTATCGTTAACGGTTCAAATTCTACGTTATAGTGGGTGGGGTTAACCGACTAAAAGGGATAAGTATACATATCTATTGAACCAAGCAAGATAGAATCGATTTTATTTTTGCAGATGGTAGGTTTTTATGCGTATATTAATCCACAAGCTGATCTAAGGTTATATCGCTAACAGTTCAATTTCCACGTTATAGTGGGTGGGGTTACCCGACTAAAAGGGATAAGTATACATATCTATTGAAAGAAGCAAGATAGAATCGATTTTGTTTTTGCAGATGATAGGTTTTTATGTTTATATTAATCCACATGCTGATCCAAGATTCTATCGCTAACGGTTCAATTTCTACGTCATACTAGGTGTGGTTAACCGACTAAAAGGGATAAGTGCCCATATTTATTGAACCAAACAAGATAGAATCGACTTTATTTTTGCGGATGGTAGGTTTTTATGTGTATATTAATCCACAAGCTGACACAAGGTTCTATCGTTAACGGTTCAATTTCTACGTCAAAGTGGATGGGGTTAACCGACTAAAAGGGATAAGTGTCCATATCAATTGTGGGTGGGGTTAACCGACTAAAAGGGATAAGTGCCCATATCTATTGAACCAAGCAAAATAGAATCGATTTTTTTTTTGCAGATGATAGGTTTTTATGTGTATATTAATCCAAAAGCTGATCCAAGGCTCTATCGTTAATGATTCAATTTCTACGTCATAGTGGGTGGGGTTAACCGACTAAAAGGGATAAGTATACATATCTATTGAACCAAGCAAGACAGAATCGAATTTATTTTTGCAGATGGTAGGTTTTTATGTTTATATTAATCCACAAGCTGATCGAAGGTTCTATCGCTAACGGTTCAATTTCTACGTCATACTGGATGGGGTTAACCGACTAAAAGGGATAAGTGTCCATATCTATTGAACCAAGCAAGATTGAATCGATTTTATTTTTGCAGATGGTAGGTTTTTATGTGTATATTAATCCACAAGCTGATCCAAGGTTCTATCGCTAACGGTTTAATTTCTACGTCATACTGGATGGGGTTAACCGACTAAAAGGGATAAGTGTCCATATCTATTGAACCAAGCAAGATTGAATCGATTTTATTTTTGCAGATGGTAGGTTTTTATGTGTATATTAATCCACAAGCTGATCAAAGGTTCTATCGTTAACGGTTCAATTACTTCGTTATAGTGGGTGGGGTTAACCGACTAAAAGGGATAAGTATACATATCTGTTGAACCAAGCAAGATAGAATCAAATTTATTTTTGCAGATGGTAGGCTTTTATGCGTATATTAATCCACTAGCTGATCTAAGATTCTGTCGTTAACGGTTCAATTTCTACGTTATAGTGGGTGAGGTTAACCGACTAAAAGGGATAAGTATACATATCTATTGAACCAAGCAAGATAGAATAGATTTTGTCTCTGCAGATGATAGGCTTTTATGTGTATATTAATTCTCATGTTGAAACAAAGATCTTTCGTTAACTGTTCAATTTCTACGTCAAAATGGGCGGGGTTAACCGACTAAAAGGGATAAGTGTCCATATCTATTGAACCAAGCAAGACAGAAGCGATTTTATTTTAGCAGATGGTAGTTTTTTATGCGTATATTAATCCACAAGCTGATATAAAGTTCTATCGTTAACGGTTCAATTTCTACGTCAAAGTGGGTGGGGTTAACCGACTAAAATGGATAAGTATACATATCTATTGAACCAAGCAAGATAGAATCGATTTTGTTTTTGCAGATGATAGGCTTTTATATGCATATTAATCCACAAACTTATCCAAGGCTCTATCTTTAATGGTTCAATTTCTACGTCATAGTGGGTGGGGTTAACCGACTAAAAGGGATAAGTATACATATCTATTGAACCAAGCAAGATAGAATCGAATTTGTTTTTGCAGATGGTAGGTTTTTATGTCTATATTAATCCACAAGCTGATCCAAGGTTCTATCGCTAACGGTTCAATTTCTACGTCATACTGGGTGGGGTTAACCGACTAAAAGGGATAAGTGCCCATATTTATTGAACCAAACAAGATAGAATCGACTTTATTTTTGCAGATGTTAGGCTTTTATGTGTATATTAATCCAAAAGCTGATTCAAGGCTTTATCGTTAATGGTTCAATTTCTACGTCATAGTGGGTGGGGTTAACCGACTAAAAGGGATAAGTATACATATCTGTTGAACCAAGCAAGATAGAATCAAATATATTTTTGCAGATAGTAGGTTTTTATGCGTATATTAATCCACAAGCTGACCTAAGGTTCTATCGCTAACGGTTCAATTTCCACGTTATAGTGGGTGGGGTTAACCGACTAAAAGGGATAAGTATACATATCTATTGAAAGAAGCAAGATAGAATCGATTTTGTTTTTGCAGATGATAGGTTTTTATGTTTATATTAATCCACATGCTGATCCAAGATTCTATCGCTAACGGTTCAATTTCTACGTCATACTAGGTGTGGTTAACCGACTAAAAGGGATAAGTGCCCATATTTATTGAACCAAACAAGATAGAATCGACTTTATTTTTGCGGATGGTAGGTTTTTATGTGTATATTAATCCACAAGCTGACACAAGGTTCTATCGTTAACGGTTCAATTTCTACGTCAAAGTGGATGGGGTTAACCGACTAAAAGGGATAAGTGTCCATATCAATTGTGGGTGGGGTTAACCGACTAAAAGGGATAAGTGCCCATATCTATTGAACCAAGCAAAATAGAATCGATTTTTTTTTTGCAGATGATAGGTTTTTATGTGTATATTAATCCAAAAGCTGATCCAAGGCTCTATCGTTAATGATTCAATTTCTACGTCATAGTGGGTGGGGTTAACCGACTAAAAGGGATAAGTATACATATCTATTGAACCAAGCAAGATAGAATCGAATTTATTTTTGCAGATGGTAGGTTTTTATGTTTATATTAATCCACAAGCTGATCGAAGGTTCTATCGCTAACGGTTCAATTTCTACGTCATACTGGATGGGGTTAACCGACTAAAAGGGATAAGTGTCCATATCTATTGAACCAAGCAAGATTGAATCGATTTTATTTTTGCAGATGGTAGGTTTTTATGTGTATATTAATCCACAAGCTGATCCAAGGTTCTATCGCTAACGGTTTAATTTCTACGTCATACTGGATGGGGTTAACCGACTAAAAGGGATAAGTGTCCATATCTATTGAACCAAGCAAGATTGAATCGATTTTATTTTTGCAGATGGTAGGTTTTTATGTGTATATTAATCCACAAGCTGATCAAAGGTTCTATCGTTAACGGTTCAATTACTTCGTTATAGTGGGTGGGGTTAACCGACTAAAAGGGATAAGTATACATATCTGTTGAACCAAGCAAGATAGAATCAAATTTATTTTTGCAGATGGTAGGCTCTTATGCGTATATTAATCCACTAGCTGATCTAAGATTCTGTCGTTAACGGTTCAATTTCTACGTTATAGTGGGTGAGGTTAACCGACTAAAAGGGATAAGTATACATATCTATTGAACCAAGCAAGATAGAATAGATTTTGTCTCTGCAGATGATAGGCTTTTATGTGTATATTAATTCTCATGTTGAAACAAAGATCTTTCGTTAACTGTTCAATTTCTACGTCAAAATGGGCGGGGTTAACCGACTAAAAGGGATAAGTGTCCATATCTATTGAACCAAGCAAGACAGAAGCGATTTTATTTTAGCAGATGGTAGTTTTTTATGCGTATATTAATCCACAAGCTGATATAAAGTTCTATCGTTAACGGTTCAATTTCTACGTCAAAGTGGGTGGGGTTAACCGACTAAAATGGATAAGTATACATATCTATTGAACCAAGCAAGATAGAATCGATTTTGTTTTTGCAGATGATAGGCTTTTATATGCATATTAATCCACAAACTTATCCAAGGCTCTATCTTTAATGGTTCAATTTCTACGTCATAGTGGGTGGGGTTAACCGACTAAAAGGGATAAGTATACATATCTATTGAACCAAGCAAGATAGAATCGAATTTGTTTTTGCAGATGGTAGGTTTTTATGTCTATATTAATCCACAAGCTGATCCAAGGTTCTATCGCTAACGGTTCAATTTCTACGTCATACTGGGTGGGGTTAACCGACTAAAAGGGATAAGTGCCCATATTTATTGAACCAAACAAGATAGAATCGACTTTATTTTTGCAGATGTTAGGCTTTTATGTGTATATTAATCCAAAAGCTGATTCAAGGCTTTATCGTTAATGGTTCAATTTCTACGTCATAGTGGGTGGGGTTAACCGACTAAAAGGGATAAGTATACATATCTGTTGAACCAAGCAAGATAGAATCAAATATATTTTTGCAGATAGTAGGTTTTTATGCGTATATTAATCCACAAGCTGACCTAAGGTTCTATCGCTAACGGTTCAATTTCCACGTTATAGTGGGTGGGGTTAACCGACTAAAAGGGATAAGTATACATATCTATTGAAAGAAGCAAGATAGAATCGATTTTGTTTTTGCAGATGATAGGTTTTTATGTTTATATTAATCCACATGCTGATCCAAGGTTCTATCGCTAACGGTTCAATTTCTACGTCATACTGGGTGGGGTTAACCGACTAAAAGGGATAAGTGCCCATATTTATTGAACCAAACAAGATAGAATCGACTTTATTTTTGCGGATGGTAGGTGTTTATGTGTATATTAATCCACAAGCTGACACAAGGTTCTATCGGCAACGGTTCAATTACTACGTTATAGTGGGTGGGGTTAACCGACTAAAAGGGATAAGTATACATATCTGTTGAACCAAGCAAGATAGAATCAAATATATTTTTGCAGATGGTAGGCTTTTATGTGTATATTAATCCACAAGCTGATCTAAGGTTCTATCGTTAACGGTTCAAATTCTACGTTATAGTGGGTGGGGTTAACCGACTAAAAGGGATAAGTATACATATCTATTGAACCAAGCAAGATAGAATCGATTTTATTTTTGCAGATGGTAGGTTTTTATGCGTATATTAATCCACAAGCTGATCTAAGGTTATATCGCTAACGGTTCAATTTCCACGTTATAGTGGGTGGGGTTACCCGACTAAAAGGGATAAGTATACATATCTATTGAAAGAAGCAAGATAGAATCGATTTTGTTTTTGCAGATGATAGGTTTTTATGTTTATATTAATCCACATGCTGATCCAAGATTCTATCGCTAACGGTTCAATTTCTACGTCATACTAGGTGTGGTTAACCGACTAAAAGGGATAAGTGCCCATATTTATTGAACCAAACAAGATAGAATCGACTTTATTTTTGCGGATGGTAGGTTTTTATGTGTATATTAATCCACAAGCTAACACAAGGTTCTATCGTTAACGGTTCAATTTCTACGTCAAAGTGGATGGGGTTAACCGACTAAAAGGGATAAGTGTCCATATCAATTGTGGGTGGGGTTAACCGACTAAAAGGGATAAGTGCCCATATCTATTGAACCAAGCAAAATAGAATCGATTTTTTTTTTGCAGATGATAGGTTTTTATGTGTATATTAATCCAAAAGCTGATCCAAGGCTCTATCGTTAATGATTCAATTTCTACGTCATAGTGGGTGGGGTTAACCGACTAAAAGGGATAAGTATACATATCTATTGAACCAAGCAAGATAGAATCGAATTTATTTTTGCAGATGGTAGGTTTTTATGTTTATATTAATCCACAAGCTGATCGAAGGTTCTATCGCTAACGGTTCAATTTCTACGTCATACTGGATGGGGTTAACCGACTAAAAGGGATAAGTGTCCATATCTATTGAACCAAGCAAGATTGAATCGATTTTATTTTTGCAGATGGTAGGTTTTTATGTGTATATTAATCCACAAGCTGATCCAAGGTTCTATCGCTAACGGTTTAATTTCTACGTCATACTGGATGGGGTTAACCGACTAAAAGGGATAAGTGTCCATATCTATTGAACCAAGCAAGATTGAATCGATTTTATTTTTGCAGATGGTAGGTTTTTATGTGTATATTAATCCACAAGCTGATCAAAGGTTCTATCGTTAACGGTTCAATTACTTCGTTATAGTGGGTGGGGTTAACCGACTAAAAGGGATAAGTATACATATCTGTTGAACCAAGCAAGATAGAATCAAATTTATTTTTGCAGATGGTAGGCTTTTATGCGTATATTAATCCACTAGCTGATCTAAGATTCTGTCGTTAACGGTTCAATTTCTACGTTATAGTGGGTGAGGTTAACCGACTAAAAGGGATAAGTATACATATCTATTGAACCAAGCAAGATAGAATAGATTTTGTCTCTGCAGATGATAGGCTTTTATGTGTATATTAATTCTCATGTTGAAACAAAGATCTTTCGTTAACTGTTCAATTTCTACGTCAAAATGGGCGGGGTTAACCGACTAAAAGGGATAAGTGTCCATATCTATTGAACCAAGCAAGACAGAAGCGATTTTATTTTAGCAGATGGTAGTTTTTTATGCGTATATTAATCCACAAGCTGATATAAAGTTCTATCGTTAACGGTTCAATTTCTACGTCAAAGTGGGTGGGGTTAACCGACTAAAATGGATAAGTATACATATCTATTGAACCAAGCAAGATAGAATCGATTTTGTTTTTGCAGATGATAGGCTTTTATATGCATATTAATCCACAAACATATCCAAGGCTCTATCTTTAATGGTTCAATTTCTACGTCATAGTGGGTGGGGTTAACCGACTAAAAGGGATAAGTATACATATCTATTGAACCAAGCAAGATAGAATCGAATTTGTTTTTGCAGATGGTAGGTTTTTATGTGTATATTAATCCACAAGCTGATCCAAGGTTCTATCGCTAACGGTTCAATTTCTACGTCATACTGGGTGGGGTTAACCGACTAAAAGGGATAAGTGCCCATATTTATTGAACCAAACAAGATAGAATCGACTTTATTTTTGCAGATGTTAGGCTTTTATGTGTATATTAATCCAAAAGCTGATTCAAGGCTTTATCGTTAATGGTTCAATTTCTACGTCATAGTGGGTGGGGTTAACCGACTAAAAGGGATAAGTATACATATCTGTTGAACCAAGCAAGATAGAATCAAATATATTTTTGCAGATAGTAGGTTTTTATGCGTATATTAATCCACAAGCTGACCTAAGGTTCTATCGCTAACGGTTCAATTTCCACGTTATAGTGGGTGGGGTTAACCGACTAAAAGGGATAAGTATACATATCTATTGAAAGAAGCAAGATAGAATCGATTTTGTTTTTGCAGATGATAGGTTTTTATGTTTATATTAATCCACATGCTGATCCAAGGTTCTATCGCTAACGGTTCAATTTCTACGTCATACTGGGTGGGGTTAACCGACTAAAAGGGATAAGTGCCCATATTTATTGAACCAAACAAGATAGAATCGACTTTATTTTTGCGGATGGTAGGTGTTTATGTGTATATTAATCCACAAGCTGACACAAGGTTCTATCGTTAACGGTTCAATTTCTACGTCAAAGTGGATGGGGTTAACCGACTAAAAGGGATAAGTGTCCATATCAATTGTGGGTGGGGTTAACCGACTAAAAGGGATAAGTGCCCATATCTATTGAACCAAGCAAAATAGAATCGATTTTTTTTTGCAGATGATAGGTTTTTATGTGTATATTAATCCAAAAGCTGATCCAAGGCTCTATCGTTAATGGTTTAATTTCTACGTCATAGTGGGTGGGGTTAACCGACTAAAAGGGATACGTATACATATCTATTGAACCAAGCAAGATAGAATCGAATTTATTTTTGCAGATGGTAGGTTTTTATGTGTATATTAATCCACAAGCTGATATAAGGTTCTATCGCTAACGGTTCAATTTCTACGTCATACTGGATGGGGTTAACCGACTAAAAGGGATAAGTGTCCATATCTATTGAACCAAGCAAGATTGAATCGATTTTATTTTTGCAGATGGTAGGTTTTTATGTGTATATTAATCCACAAGCTGATCCAAGGTTCTATCGCTAACGGTTCAATTTCTAAGTCATACTGGATGGGGTTAACCGACTAAAAGGGATAAGTGTCCATATCTATTGAACCAAGCAAGATTGAATCGATTTTATTTTTGCAGATGGTAGGTTTTTATGTGTATATTAATCCACAAGCTAATCCAAGGTTCTATCTCTAACGGTTCAATTTCTACGTCATACTGGATGGGGTTAACCGACTAAAAGGGATAAGTGTCCATATCTATTGAACCAAGCAAGATTGAATCGATTTTATTTTTGCAGATGGTAGGTTTTTATGTGTATATTAATCCACAAGCTGATTAAAGGTTCTATCGTTAACGGTTCAATTACTTCGTTATAGTGGGTCGGGTTAACCGACTAAAAGGGATAAGTGTCCATATCTATTGAACCAAGCAAGATAGAATCGATTTTATTTTTACGGATGGTAGGTTTTTATGTGTATATTAATCCACAAACTGACACAAGGTTCTATCGTTAACGGTTCAATTTCTACGTCAAAGTGGATGGGGTTAACCGACTAAAAGGGATAAGTGTCCATATCTATTGTGGGTGGGGTTAACCGACTAAAAGGGATAAGTGCCCATATCTATTGAACCAAGCAAAATAGAATCGATTTTTTTTTGCAGATGATAGGTTTTTATGTGTATATTAATCCAAAAGCTGATCCAAGGCTCTATCGTTAATGGTTCAATTTCTACGTCATAGTGGGTGGGATTAACCGACTAAAAGGGATAAGTATACATATCTATTGAACCAAGCAAGATAGAATCGAATTTATTTTTGCAGATGGTAGGTTTTTATGTGTATATTAATCCACAAGCTGATCCAAGGTTCTATCGCTAACGGTTCAATTTCTACGTCATACTGGATGGGGTTAACCGACTAAAAGGGATAAGTGTCCATATCTATTGAACCAAGCAAGATTGAATCGATTTTGTTTTTGCAGATGGTAGGTTTTTATGTGTATATTAATCCACAAGCTGATCAAAGGTTCTATCGTTAACGGTTCAATTACTTCGTTATAGTGGGTGGGGTTAACCGACTAAAAGGGATAAGTATACATATCTGTTGAACCAAGCAAGATAGAATCAAATATATTTTTGCAGATGGTAGGCTTTTATGTGTATATTAATCCACAAGCTGATCTAAGGTTCTATCGTTAACGGTTCAAATTCTACGTTATAGTGGGTGGGGTTAACCGACTAAAAGGGATAAGTATACATATCTATTGAACCAAGCAAGATAGAATCGATTTTATTTTTGGAGATGGTAGGTTTTTATGCGTGTATTAATCCACAAGCTGATCTAAGGTTATATCGCTAACGGTTCAATTTCCACGTTATAGTGGGTGGGGTTAACCGACTAAAAGGGATAAGTATACATATCTATTGAAAGAAGCAAGATAGAATCGATTTTGTTTTTGCAGATGATAGGTTTTTATGTTTATATTAATCCACATGCTGATCCAAGGTTCTATCGCTAACGGTTCAATTTCTACGTCATACTAGGTGGGGTTAACCGACTAAAAGGGATAAGTGCCCATATTTATTGAACCAAACAAGATAGAATCGACTTTATTTTTGCGGATGGTAGGTTTTTATGTGTATATTAATCCACAAGCTTACACAAGGTTCTATCGTTAACGGTTCAATTTCTACGTCAAAGTGGATGGGGTTAACCGACTAAAAGGGATAAGTGTCCATATCAATTGTGGGTGGGGTTAACCGACTAAAAGGGATAAGTGCCCATATCTATTGAACCAAGCAAAATAGAATCGATTTTTTTTTGCAGATGATAGGTTTTTATGTGTATATTAATCCAAAAGCTGATCCAAGGCTCTATCGTTAATGGTTCAATTTCTACGTCATAGTGGGTGGGGTTAACCGACTAAAAGGGATAAGTATCCATATCTATTGAACCAAGCAAGATTGAATCGATTTTATTTTTGCAGATGGTAGGTTTTTATGTGTATATTAATCCACAAGGTGATCAAAGGTTCTATCGGCAACGGTTCAATTACTACGTTATAGTGGGTGGGGTTAACCGACTAAAAGGGATAAGTATAAATATCTGTTGAACCAAGCAAGATAGGAACAAATTTATTTTTGCAGATGGTAGGCTTTTATGTGTATATTAATCCACAAGCTGATCTAAGGTTCTATCGTTAAGGGTTCAATTTCTACGTTATAGTGGGTGGGGTTAACCGACTAAAAGGGATAAGTATACATATCTATTGAAACAAGCAAGATAGAATCGATTTTGTTTTTGCAGATGATAGGTTTTGATGTGTATATTAATCCACAAGCCGATCCAAGGTTCTATCGCTAACGGCTCAATTTCTACGTAATACTGGGTGGGGTTAACCGACTAAAAGGGATAAGTGTCCATATCTATTGAACCAAGCAAGATTGAATCGATTTTATTTTTGCAGATGGTAGGTTTTTATGTGTATATTAATCCAAAAGCTGATCCAAGGCTCTATCGTTAATGGTTCAATTTCTACGTCATAGTGGGTGGGGTTAACCGACTAAAAGGGATAAGTATACATATCTTTTGAACCAAGCAAGATAGAATCGAATTTATTTTTGCAGATGGTAGGTTTTTATGTGTATATTAATCCACAAGCTGACCCAAGGTTCTATCGCTATTGGTTCAATTTCTACGTCATACTGGGTGGGGTTAACCGACTAAAAGGGATAAGGGCCCATATCTATTGAACCAAGCAAGATAGAATCGACTTTGTTTTTGTAGATGGTAGGTTTTTATGCGTATACTAATCCACCAGCTGATCCAAGGCTCTATCGTTAATGGTTAAATTTCTACGTCATAGTGGGTGGGGTTAACCGACTAAAAGGGATAAGTATACATATCTTTTAAACCAAGCAAGATATAATCGAATTTATTTTTGCAGATGGTAGGTTTTTATGTGTATATTAATCCACAAGCTGACCCAAGGTTCTATCGCTATTGGTTCAATTTCTACGTCATACTGGGTGGGGTTAACCGACTAAAAGGGATAAGGGCCCATATCTATTGAACCAAGCAAGATAGAATCGACTTTGTTTTTGTAGATGGTAGGTTTTTATGCGTATACTAATCCACAAGCTGACCTAAGGTTCTATCGTTAATGGTTCAATTTCTACGTTATAGTGGGTGGGGTTAACCGACTAAAAGGGATAAGTATACATATCTATTGATCCTAGCAAGATAGAATCGATTTTATTTTTGCAGATGGTAGGTTTTTATGCGTATATTAATCCACAAGCTGATATAAGGTTCTATCGTTAACGATTTAATTTCTACGTTATAGTGGGTGGGGTTAACCGACTAAAAGGGATAAGTATACATATCTATTGAACCAAGCAAGATAGAATAGATTTTGTCTCTGCAGATGATAGGCTTTTATGTGTATATTAATTCTCATGTTTAAACAAGGATCTATCGTTAACTGTTCAATTTCTACGTCAAAATGGGCGGGGTTAACCGACTAAAAGGGATAAGTGTCCATATCTATTGAACCAAGCAAGACAGAAGCGATTTTATTTTTGCAGATGGTAGTTTTTTATACGTATATTAATCCACAAGCTGATAAAAAGTTCTATCGTTAACGGTTCAATTTCTACGTCAAAGTGGGTGGGGTTAACTGACTAAAAGGGATAAGTATACATATCTATTGAACCAAGCAAGATAGAATCGATTTTGTTTTTGCAGATGATAGGCTTTTATGTGCATATTAATCCACAAGCTTATCCAAGGCTCTATCTTTAATGGTTCAATTTCTACGTCATAGTGGGTGGGGTTAACCAACTAAAAGGGATAAGTATACATATCTATTGAACCAAGCAAGATAGAATCGAATTTGGTTTCGCAGATGGTTGGTTTTTATGTGTATATTAATCCACAAGCTGATCCAAGGTTCTATCGCTAACGGATCAATTTCTACGTCATACTGGGTTGGGTTAACCGACTAAAAGGGATAAGTGTCCATATCTATTGAACCAAGCAAGATAGAATCGATTTTATTTTTACGGATGGTAGGTTTTTATGTGTATATTAATCCACAAACTGACACAAGGTTTATCGTTAACGGTTCAATTTCTACGTCAAAGTGGATGGGGTTAACCGACTAAAAGGGATAAGTGTCCATATCTATTGTGGGTGGGGTTAACCGACTAAAAGGGATAAGTGCCCGTATCTATTGAACCAAGCAAAATAGAATCGATTTTTTTTTGCAGATGATAGGTTTTTATGTGTATATTAATCCAAAAGCTGATCCAAGGCTCTATCGTTAATGGTTCAATTTCTACGTCATAGTGGGTGGGATTAACCGACTAAAAGGGATAAGTATACATATCTATTGAACCAAGCAAGATAGAATCGAATTTATTTTTGCAGATGGTAGGTTTTTATGTGTATATTAATCCACAAGCTGATCAAAGGTTCTATCGTTAACGGTTCAATTACTTCGTTATAGTGGGTCGGGTTAACCGACTAAAAGGGATAAGTGTCCATATCTATTGAACCAAGCAAGATAGAATCGATTTTATTTTTACGGATGGTAGGTTTTTATGTGTATATTAATCCACAAACTGACACAAGGTTCTATCGTTAACGGTTCAATTTCTACGTCAAAGTGGATGGGGTTAACCGACTAAAAGGGATAAGTGTCCATATCTATTGTGGGTGGGGTTAACCGACTAAAAGGGATAAGTGCCCATATCTATTGAACCAAGCAAAATAGAATCGATTTTTTTTTGCAGATGATAGGTTTTTATGTGTATATTAATCCAAAAGCTGATCCAAGGCTCTATCGTTAATGGTTCAATTTCTACGTCATAGTGGGTGGGATTAACCGACTAAAAGGGATAAGTATACATATCTATTGAACCAAGCAAGATAGAATCGAATTTATTTTTGCAGATGGTAGGTTTTTATGTGTATATTAATCCACAAGCTGATCCAAGGTTCTATCTCTAACGGTTCAATTTCTACGTCATACTGGATGGGGTTAACCGACTAAAAGGGATAAGTGTCCATATCTATTGAACCAAGCAAGATTGAATCGATTTTATTTTTGCAGATGGTAGGTTTTTATGTGTATATTAATCCACAAGCTGATCAAAGGTTCTATCGTTAACGGTTCAATTACTTCGTTATAGTGGGTCGGGTTAACCGACTAAAGGGATAAGTGTCCATATCTATTGAACCAAGCAAGATAGAATCGATTTTATTTTTACGGATGGTAGGTTTTTATGTGTATATTAATCCACAAACTGACACAAGGTTCTATCGTTAACGGTTCAATTTCTACGTCAAAGTGGATGGGGTTAACCGACTAAAAGGGATAAGTGTCCATATCTATTGTGGGTGGGGTTAACCGACTAAAAGGGATAAGTGCCCATATCTATTGAACCAAGCAAAATAGAATCGATTTTTTTTTGCAGATGATAGGTTTTTATGTGTATATTAATCCAAAAGCTGATCCAAGGCTCTATCGTTAATGGTTCAATTTCTACGTCATAGTGGGTGGGATTAACCGACTAAAAGGGATAAGTATACATATCTATTGAACCAAGCAAGATAGAATCGAATTTATTTTTGCAGATGGTAGGTTTTTATGTGTATATTAATCCACAAGCTGATCCAAGGTTCTATCGCTAACGGTTCAATTTCTACGTCATACTGGATGGGGTTAACCGACTAAAAGGGATAAGTGTCCATATCTATTGAACCAAGCAAGACTGAATCGATTTTGTTTTTGCAGATGGTAGGTTTTTATGTGTATATTAATCCACAAGCTGATCAAAGGTTCTATCGTTAACGGTTCAATTACTTCGTTATAGTGGGTGGGGTTAATCGACTAAAAGGGATAAGTATACATATCTGTTGAACCAAGCAAGATAGAATCAAATATATTTTTGCAGATGGTAGGCTTTTATGTGTATATTAATCCACAAGCTGATCTAAGGTTCTATCGTTAACGGTTCAAATTCTACGTTATAGTGGGTGGGGTTAACCGACTAAAAGGGATAAGTATACATATCTATTGAACCAAGCAAGATAGAATCGATTTTATTTTTGGAGATGGTAGGTTTTTATGCGTGTATTAATCCACAAGCTGATCTAAGGTTATATCGCTAACGGTTCAATTTCCACGTTATAGTGGGTGGGGTTAACCGACTAAAAGGGATAAGTATACATATCTATTGAAAGAAGCAAGATAGAATCGATTTTGTTTTTGCAGATGATAGGTTTTTATGTTTATATTAATCCACATGCTGATCCAAGGTTCTATCGCTAACGGTTCAATTTCTACGTCATACTAGGTGGGGTTAACCGACTAAAAGGGATAAGTGCCCATATTTATTGAACCAAACAAGATAGAATCGACTTTATTTTTGCGGATGGTAGGTTTTTATGTGTATATTAATCCACAAGCTTACACAAGGTTCTATCGTTAACGGTTCAATTTCTACGTCAAAGTGGATGGGGTTAACCGACTAAAAGGGATAAGTGTCCATATCAATTGTGGGTGGGGTTAACCGACTAAAAGGGATAAGTGCCCATATCTATTGAACCAAGCAAAATAGAATCGATTTTTTTTTGCAGATGATAGGTTTTTATCTGTATATTAATCCAAAAGCTGATCCAAGGCTCTATCGTTAATGGTTCAATTTCTACGTCATAGTGGGTGGGGTTAACCGACTAAAAGGGATAAGTATCCATATCTATTGAACCAAGCAAGGTTGAATCGATTTTATTTTTGCAGATGGTAGGTTTTTATGTGTATATTAATCCACAAGGTGATCAAAGGTTCTATCGGCAACGGTTCAATTACTACGTTATAGTGGGTGGGGTTAACCGACTAAAAGGGATAAGTATAAATATCTGTTGAACCAAGCAAGATAGGAACAAATTTATTTTTGCAGATGGTAGGCTTTTATGTGTATATTAATCCACAAGCTGATCTAAGGTTCTATCGTTAACGGTTCAATTTCTACGTTATAGTGGGTGGGGTTAACCGACTAAAAGGGATAAGTATACATATCTATTGAAACAAGCAAGATAGAATCGATTTTGTTTTTGCAGATGATAGGTTTTGATGTGTATATTAATCCACAAGCCGATCCAAGGTTCTATCGCTAACGGCTCAATTTCTACGTAATACTGGGTGGGGTTAACCGACTAAAAGGGATAAGTGTCCATATCTATTGAACCAAGCAAGATTGAATCGATTTTATTTTTGCAGATGGTAGGTTTTTATGTGTATATTAATCCAAAAGCTGATCCAAGGCTCTATCGTTAATGGTTCAATTTCTACGTCATAGTGGGTGGGGTTAACCGACTAAAAGGGATAAGTATACATATCTTTTGAACCAAGCAAGATAGAATCGAATTTATTTTTGCAGATGGTAGGTTTTTATGTGTATATTAATCCACAAGCTGACCCAAGGTTCTATCGCTATTGGTTCAATTTCTACGTCATACTGGGTGGGGTTAACCGACTAAAAGGGATAAGGGCCCATATCTATTGAACCAAGCAAGATAGAATCGACTTTGTTTTTGTAGATGGTAGGTTTTTATGCGTATACTAATCCACAAGCTGATCCAAGGCTCTATCGTTAATGGTTAAATTTCTACGTCATAGTGGGTGGGGTTAACCGACTAAAAGGGATTAGTATACATATCTTTTAAACCAAGCAAGATAGAATCGAATTTATTTTTGCAGATGGTAGGTTTTTATGTGTATATTAATCCACAAGCTGACCCAAGGTTCTATCGCTATTGGTTCAATTTCTACGTCATACTGGGTGGGGTTAACCGACTAAAAGGGATAAGGGCCCATATCTATTGAACCAAGCAAGATAGAATCGACTTTGTTTTTGTAGATGGTAGGTTTTTATGCGTATACTAATCCACAAGCTGACCTAAGGTTCTATCGTTAATGGTTCAATTTCTACGTTATAGTGGGTGGGGTTAACCGACTAAAAGGGATAAGTATACATATCTATTGATCCTAGCAAGACAGAATCGATTTTATTTTTGCAGATGGTAGGTTTTTATGCGTATATTAATCCACAAGCTGATATAAGGTTCTATCGTTAACGATTTAATTTCTACGTTATAGTGGGTGGGGTTAACCGACTAAAAGGGATAAGTATACATATCTATTGAACCAAGCAAGATAGAATAGATTTTGTCTCTGCAGATGATAGGCTTTTATGTGTATATTAATTCTCATGTTTAAACAAGGATCTATCGTTAACTGTTCAATTTCTACGTCAAAATGGGCGGGGTTAACCGACTAAAAGGGATAAGTGTCCATATCTATTGAACCAAGCAAGACAGAAGCGATTTTATTTTTGCAGATGGTAGTTTTTTATACGTATATTAATCCACAAGCTGATAAAAAGTTCTATCGTTAACGGTTCAATTTCTACGTCAAAGTGGGTGGGGTTAACTGACTAAAAGGGATAAGTGTCCATATCTATTGTGGGTGGGGTTAACCGACTAAAAGGGATAAGTGCCCATATCTATTGAACCAAGCAAAATAGAATCGATTTTTTTTTTGCAGATGATAGGTTTTTATGTGTATATTAATCCAAAAGCTGATCCAAGGCTCTATCGTTAATGGTTCAATTTCTACGTCATAGTGGGTGGGATTAACCGACTAAAAGGGATAAGTATACATATCTATTGAACCAAGCAAGATAGAATCGAATTTGGTTTTGCAGATGGTTGGTTTTTATGTGTATATTAATCCACAAGCTGATCCAAGGTTCTATCGCTAACGGATCAATTTCTACGTCATACTGGGTTGGGTTAACCGACTAAAAGGGATAAGTGTCCATATCTATTGAACCAAGCAAGATAGAATCGATTTTATTTTTACGGATGGTAGGTTTTTATGTGTATATTAATCCACAAACTGACACAAGGTTCTATCGTTAAAGGTTCAATTTCTACGTCAAAGTGGATGGGGTTAACCGACTAAAAGGGATAAGTGTCCATATCTATTGTGGGTGGGGTTAACCGACTAAAAGGGATAAGTGCCCATATCTATTGAACCAAGCAAAATAGAATCGATTTTTTTTTTGCAGATGATAGGTTTTTATGTGTATATTAATCCAAAAGCTGATCCAAGGCTCTATCGTTAATGGTTCAATTTCTACGTCATAGTGGGTGGGATTAACCGACTAAAAGGGATAAGTATTGTAACGACAGCCTGTCTCCATACTGGCTTGAATGAGTGGCAGAGTGTATATGCGTCTATGTGTTTATGTGTTTTGTGTCCAGGTCCGTGCCTTAGCCGCAATGTTGCCATTAAAATAATATTAACATGATAACATTAACATTGACAACATTGTGCCTGTAGGGAACACAATGTTGGAACGGAAATTAGATGTTGCGCTTGGCATCATGTTGTTACAATAAGAAAAATTTCACCATGTTGCTAACAACCTAGCAGCCTTGACGAATGGTATGTAACTATGTGTTTGTTCTGTTCGGTATTATGTAGGTGGATGGGTATTCGTGAAAGGCTATGAACGTGTGGATGCATCAGTGTAAGCGGCCAAGGCGCGAACCAAATGTATCTGTGTAGGTGTTCGTTTTGTGGAGCGGTAAGCGTGTGAAGGTATGAGTGAAAAATACGGATGGATGAAAAATACGGGAAAGCCGAGAAGAAAGTTTGGCATGTATAGGTAGGAATTTTCCGTTTCTGAGTAACATTCCCCTGCCACGGCGGTAGCTATAAAAGGGCGCAACGTTAGGCAACGGGAAAACGTTTTCCTGTAACAGTGCCCAGGGCAAGTGAAGTGAAGTGGAAAAAATAAAAAAAATAAATAAACTAAAAAAGTGTGAAGTGCCAAGTTAGCCAGACCTTTTCAAAAGGTTTAAAAGTTTTTAGTGCGCGTTATTTAAAGACGTCAGAAAAGTCCTGGAAAAGTTTTTAGTGCGCGGAGTTGCGAGGCCTACTTACACCCTAGTCCGGCAGTTTCCATTCGCCAACAAAATTTATAAAACCAGCGCACAATTGATTTTCCTTTGGGAAAGACCCACTGGGCACGTATATGGGCGGCGTACCGCCAAAAAGCAAATACATTATGCTTGGCGACGCAACGCCAACAACAACAACATCACACTGGTGACATGCCGGCCAAAAACAATTGCTACGCATCCACAAGCACCACACTTTATTATTTAGCCGACGGCAAAACACCCAAAAACAATACCCTTGATACACAAGTCTGTTAGCATTCCTTTATTGGCGGAGTAAAACGCATCCACAACAACAACTAACATTGGCTTGCACCGACAATTACACCATTCCAACCACCACAATTGCGATGCATATGCACTGCGGCTAACCACAACAGGTGTCGGCAACACGGATACATCGCCACCATAACAACTACCATTACTTATGCTTATATAGGCCAGCAAAACTACCACAACAACTCAAACATTTCATTATAACACTGGAAAAAGGGTGCTGGCAACATTGTAACAACTACAACATCACGACTGGATCAGCTACCAGATTGGAGAAACAACACAGTCCACGAGATACATTTTTGTCCTTTACATTTGTATTAATTAATTATGGTTACTGGGTTTTTTTTGTACTTAACCATACTAGCGGTGTAGATATTTGGGGAAAAAGGGCATAAGTAGGCATAAACGCCACGAAGTTATCAAGGGGAAGTCATATTTTTAATAAAGTAGGTTTTTTTTTTTTTTGATTACGGGGCAAGCTTACGGAAGATATAACCAAAGATAATTTTTCTTTGAACCTTTTTAAGTTTTCTTTCACAAGTTCTCATCTCTTTCCCATTGGAAGGAATTCTTGCACATTTTTGTGCCTTTTGCCTTTTTTTTTTTCTTTTCTTCTTCCTTTTGTTTCTTTTTTTGCAAACTTTCGTTTTTTTTTTTTATTTTTTTTCACCATACTTCCACCCACACACCCGTGTAAGAACCCATGCGGTTCATCTAACTGTTCGCTAATTTAATAATCGTTTTCTTGTTTTGGCACTTACTGCATTTTATTATTTTTTTTTTCTGTAATTCCCGTGGGGTCTCTGAGGCCTCCGGTGCACTCCCATCCCGGAAAGAAACCAGAAAACTAGTAAATTTTTTTTTTGAATAGGAATGTACACAGTAGCAGGCATTTTGGTATTGTCATCGACGCTTTGTCAAACTAACTAACTCAATATCCAAGATCACAAGCGAGTGGTCTTGCTGAGTGCGGAGAAAGAATAGTGTGCCGGATAAATGTATGTGCATTGAGCATATATGCTTTGAGTGTTTTCTCTTTACAGCTCGCGAGCTCAACTTCATGCAGGCGCCTTCAACGGAGTGAGTGACACGGTGAGTGATAATATTTAACATTTGGAAGAGTATATATGCACGTATGTATGTATGTACATATATTGCCAGGCCATTTTCCTAGTCTTGCTAAAGTAGAAAAGGAATTGGCGTTGACAAAGGAAACCAAAATAATATATATGCATACATAAGAATTTTTCAAACATACAATTGCACCTACATACCTTTTTAGATGACCTACTTTTACTTTGTAGAAAATTGATTCTGGATTTGCTGGTGAGTTTGCGGTAGGTCAGGGGTTAGGGTTTTAAATTTTTTGTTTACCTTTTTTTTTTTTTTTGCACTTAGCTTGAATTTTGTATCTGTAGATTTTAAGATTCTTGTTGGTTGGATAATGCATTAGGGCGGTTCATAAATCCTTTTTTTATGAGAAATCGCCGCCTCCCGTTTTCTTTGTCTGCCTACTTTATTTGTTTTCTTTTCGTTACAAACAATTGTATGGAATCAAACTGAATTTAAATCGTATACTATTATTTCATTTTGCTACTTTTAAAAGGTAATCTTAAGTTTTTTTGCATCTATATCTTTGGGGACATCCGATAGATTAGATAGCTTTAGGTAAGGAAAATTATAACTGGATTTAGCCAACGTTCGTAGTATATATGCATGAATAGCATTTGACCTTCGTTTTTTTTTGAATTCTTTGAGTATTGCGTACATTTCCCTAAGCGTGAATATCTACATATTTGTAACTAACTTTGTAATTGCTTTGATGAAGGTCCAATTTGGTATAATTTGTAAGGAGATTGGATAGTGAGATAAAAACTAGGGTATTTCCGGCAGAGCCTTTTCATATTTATTTTAATTTTTGAAGAATTGTAAATAAAAATGTTTGGATGAAAATATTGACTTGAAATATGCAGAGCTAAATCCAAATTTTTGGTGTTGGTGCTGCGCTTGTGCGCGGTAAGGTAAGGTGAAGGTGAGTGATAGGGAAATGACTTATTGACGGGCGGACAGACTTAAGTCAGGTTTGGGGGCACTGTAAGTAGATAGGAGTCAGCACAGTGCCCACGGTGCAGTACAAGTTGCACTGCAGAGGGAGGGTAGACTCCACCTGACAGGACAGGCCTCCAGCTTTTTCTGTCCCTTATGCTTTCCCCTTCTAACTTTGCCCCTCACGTGTATTTCTATTTGTTTCAGCCTTTCTCCCCTTTATATATACATGCAGGTATGAACCCTTTTTGTTCATGTGGCTGCGGGTGAGGCCGGTGGTGCAATACCCCGCCCAAGACGACGAGCTAGCCTGGGCCCGCAAGCATACCTGCTTGCCGCCGCTCCTCACCACCCAAACAGTCAGCCACGTAACAATGGCGCCCAACGTCAATAGCCCGATCACCTTTTTCACTCTTCCATTTCCCTTTTTATCAATTTTAAATTTGTATTTTGTTTTGCAGTTTTTTTTCTCGATCCCGATTAATCCTTCAAGTTCCGCTTACATTTTTTTTTTAGTTTCCAAAATTTTCTATCAGTTTTTAGCGTTGGTATTACGAACGTTAATAGCTCGGCCAATTTTTCATTTCCACGTTAATTATTGATCTCTTGTTTTAAATTTCCCATTTTTACTTTAATTAATTATTTCCTATTTGACATTTTTGAAATTCTTAATTTTTGTCAACCTTTCCTTTCTTAGATTTTCCATTTTTTTTCTTTTACCCTTCCAAACCAAATCCTTATTTCCGTCTTTTGACAGGACAGGGACAGTCATGATGGCAACGCCGATTGGGTTCACCTGATCGACAAGTGTCATCATGACCAGAGGATAGGGATTAGCTGAGTGTCCATGTCAGGGTTCCTTTGTTGAACTTCAACAGCTCAACAAAGTGGTAACTGGTATGACACTTAGCTAGAGACGGACTTAGGTAGGAGATCGTGGCGAGCTGTTCAAGCTACCTTACCGGGAGTTCAGCACTGCCGGTAAGTGAGGTTTACAGTCGTCGCAACGTTATGTAGGAGTAGGAGGTGTGGCATCCACGCTTAGGAACAAGTTCTCGAACGTGAAGTGCCACACTTCCACGGACAGCACGATTGACCAGACTTCAAATACATAGAGACGGACTAACCACTTTCGCGGAACCTTCGCCAAGGCAGCACCACGGACACCAATACAAATACATTAAATTTCATTTCTTAACTTTTTAGTTCGAAGTCAAAATTAAATATTTTTGAAGTTTCGAAGTTATAAACTATTTTTGTTTTTTCGATGTTCTTACGGATTATTTTCGTATTAGGATTGTTTCCAAACATTTTTTTTTGAAATTGTGTTTTAAAATTTTTGGGTTTGGAGTAATCCACTACAAATACAACCACTAACAAAGTGCCTGGATAATAACAAACTGTTTCTTATTTTTATTTAATTTTAAGATTTTTACTATTTTGGGTTCATAGAAGGGCTAGGGTAGTACCATTTTTTTTTTTTTTGTTCTTGAATTCGGAAGCATTTTCTCTATTTATATTTTTTTTTTTTTTTATTTGTTTCCTTCATACCTTTGTATCGTAGTTTACCAACTTGAATTTGAATATTTTTTGGTTTCAACTACATATACCCCCGGTTATTTTTTTTTTTCGGCTTTGGGGTAATTTTTATAGGTCTGCCTACTGGACATATAAGGCATAAAATTTAATCCTTTTAAACATATACACTAATTGAATTACATACACATACACACTAACATATTACTTTTATACATATAAACTGAATTCTTTTGGTATCTTTATATTATTTATTATTTTTTTTTGAATCACATTACCTGGTTGTTTTATATTTACTTAAGCCTATTTCGATCTGCAAATATACACAGATTGTTCTTATTGAAATTAATTCTTTGGGTCACATTTTTAAATTTTCCTTCTTTTTTCCATTTGAGTTGAACGTCGGTGGGTACTCGCAGTTTGGGATATCGTGCCCGTGGATACATTAGGGCGTCCGGAGCAAAATTTTTATTCCATTCGTTTTTATTTTTCCAATTTTACTTGGGTTTACTTTTGTTTCTGGGTTTCCTTCAGACAGTGAATGTCTGACAAGGACGAGGAGGCCGAGAATCGTGTTGCAGGGGGATTAGGTATACTGAGCACTGCTAGACCAGTCACTAGGAGCGTTACGAGGGCCGCACTAGAAAACCAGATCGCTGGTTCGGTGTTCAATCAAATCGACACTGGTATTCCCAGGGCTGTCGACTTTGTGCCCACAGACTACTTCAATAGGTGCGCGTCGCGGATTTTCGGATCGTTTGGCCCTGAACGTCCGCTGAGGGTGTCTTTCGCGAACGGGGTGTCGTTCAACGACTCGGAAAATAGTTTAAATTTCTCGCAGAAAATCGATTTGGTGTGCCAAATGTCCGACAGCGAGAACGTGGGTGCACAGGGGGGCGATGTTCATTCGCGAAACGCACCAGCAGTAGTTCACGGTGGCCTAAATGCTCCTCGCACCGACGCCAGTGATCACGCAACCAATGTTGAACAGCTGAGCCGCATGATGGCGATGATGGCGCAACAACAAGATTTGGTGGTGCAAATGGCGGGTGAAGTGCGGAGCATCAAGACCAACGTCGATCATCTTGGTGGTCGCGTGGCAGAGATGGAGGCATCCAGTCACGCGGTGGGACATCGGTCCGCTGTGGCATCCACGCCCGAGCCTCAGAACCGTAGGGGGGAGCCTGCTACCCGCAATGGTATTCCGAGTGGCAGTCGGTTGACTGAGCGAGATGGTAGTGACCCTCCAAGGTGGAAAAAGTTAGATTTAGAAAAGTGGCACATCAAATTTGATGGGACCGATAAGAGTATAAGCGTCGAGAGCTTCATCTTTCGTGTTGAACGCATGCGGGAGCAACACAATATTTCCTACTTCCAGCTTTTCACGGACTTTCATAGTCTGGTTTCCGGCGGTGCCTTGAAGTGGTATTGGCAGGTCCTAGAGGACCATGCAGATGAGCCCGATTTCGGCTATTTCGAGCTGAAGGCCGAGATGCTAAGCCACTTCAAGTCTGCTGAGTCCGACTATGAAATAATCCGTGAAATAATGGAACGGAAACAGCAGCCCGCAGAAGCTTTCGACGACTTTTATAGCGAAGTCCACAACTTGACGTTCCGTTTGCGGAAGAGGATCCCTGAGAGGGAGTTGGTTGGCATCATCAGGGGCAACCGCAAACCGTATCTGGCCAACTTGACCTTCGCCATAAAAATGGACTCGTTGGCGGAGCTCAAGTCGGAATGCAAGAGAGCCGAAAAACTTATTAAAGAGAATAAGAGTAGGACTAGGGTCGTTAACGAGGTCGATTTTGAGCAGTCAAGGTTAGGAGAGGCAACAAAAGTCGAAGCCTTTGATAGGAAACCCCAACACCAATCCCAATCCTTCCCCCAACACCAAAACACAGCCAATCCCAATAGTGTTCGTCCTTCTGTTAGTCCTTCCGTGTCCAACTGTACCGTCAATTCCTTTTGTGCATCACCCTTCCACTTGATGTTGTGTTTTTCGTGCGGTATGCCGGTGGATCACTTTGTGAAAAACCCGCCAGAAGCACAAAAACCAAATAAATGTTCGTCTTCGTTCCACAATATGGTCTGTTTTGCTTGTGGTAGTGATTCGTCCTTCTGTGTTTTTAAGCCCAAGCAGGGAAACCCGAGGCTGGCGGAGTTGACCGGGGACTCCAGCCAGGAGACAGGCAACCCGGAAACACTCAAGTAAAAATTTTGAGGAGAAGAGATACGGAAAACAGGGAAGAAGTGAATCAACCAAGAATAACACCGGAAAAGAAGGAGATTAATAGTTTACACCAAAGAAAGCTAGAGTACGAAGAAGCGAGAAAGAGGATATTTTGTGATACAATAAATGCAAGTAGGAAAAACAGAAATTTTACGAAGATAGAGAAAATGAGGGAAAAGAGGAAATATTTTAAAAGGTTGAGGAATAAAATAGTTTCAACAATTGTTACAGTGAAAGGAGATAATAGGTTTTTCGCCAAAACAAATATAGGAGGTCACGAGGTCCTGGCTCTCTTGGACTCAGGGGCGAGTGCCAGCTGCTTAGGCAAAGACTCAGCTGCACTCCTTCGGGGAAAGGAAGCCTTGATTGTGCCAATCAAGGGCCAAAATATCCGAACCGCGAACGGGGAGGAAACCGCCGTGGTAGGGGTCATAAAGTTACCAGTCGTGTGGGATAATACGACCAGGGAATTAGAATTCTTGATAGTTCCTGATCTACAACAGGAAGTATATTTTGGGATAGATTTTTGGCAGGCTTTCGGTATGAGTGTTGTGAGTAAGGGTGTGAGTGGTAGTGTGAATGGTGCCAGTGTGGCGGAGCTCGTGCCCGCCGAGGGTGACTTGTCTTTCGATGCTGTGCAGCACGTTTTAACGCCGGAGCAAAATAATAGGTTGGAGCGTGTGAAAGCCCAATTCCCGTCCTTCGCGGTATTAGGGTTAGGTCAAACAGATAAGGAGGAACACGTCATCGAGGTGGTTGACGAGAATCTGCCAGTAAAGCAGCGCCATTACCCGATTTCACCAGCTATTCAAAAACTCATATACGCAGAGTTAGATCGAATGTTGGACATGGGAGTCATCGAGGAGTCCAACAGCAGCTGGAATTCGCCGGTATCGCTGGTAATAAAAGGGACGAAAAACCGCTTATGCCTTGACGCTCGCAAAGTCAACGAACGAACAATTAAGGATGCCTACCCCTTACCCCACATTGATGGAATCCTCAGCCGACTACAAAATACACGATTTATTTCCGCGATAGATTTGAAGGACGCTTTCTGGCAGATTCCTCTGGAGAAGAAGTCAAGAGAAAAGACTGCTTTTACTGTCCCTGGCCGACCCCTTTACCAATTTACCGTCATGCCTTTCGGGTTGTGCAATGCAGCACAACGAATGTGTCGTCTCATGGACAAGGTCATTCCGGCCGCTTTACGTGAATGTGTTTTTGTTTATCTTGACGATTTGTTAGTTTGTTCTGTAGATTTCGAGTCCCATATGTGTTTATTGGAAAAGGTCGCTCGGTGTCTTCGCGAGGCTAAGTTAACAATTAACGTAGAAAAAAGCAAGTTTTGTTTCAAAGAAGTTCGCTATTTAGGATACGTAGTCGGGGATGGTTGTATTAGGACAGACGCCAATAAAGTGGTGGCTGTGAGGGACTTTCCAGTTCCGAAAACCCCGAAGCAACTACGACGGTTCCTGGGTATGTCGGGCTGGTACCGACGTTTCATACAGGACTATGCGACTATCGCAGCTCCACTGCACGACTGCCTCAAAAAGGACAAAATTAAGAAGTTTGCAATGACGGACGAATCAACGAAATCATTTGAAATTTTAAAGCAGAGTTTGGTTTCTGCACCGGTGCTTACACATCCGGACTTTAAGCGTCGTTTTTATATTCAATGTGATGCATCAACGGACGGAGTGGGAGGGGTTTTGTTCCAGTTGGACGATGACCAGAACGAAAGACCGATTGCCTACGTTTCGGCAAAACTAAATAAGGCGCAGAAGAACTATAGCATCACCGAACTGGAATGCTACGCCGCGATCGTGAGTGTGAAGAGATTCCGACCTTACGTGGAGGGAACCCCGTTCACCATCATCACTGATCATGCCAGCCTCAAATGGCTCATGAATCAGAAAGATCTTTCTGGGAGGTTGGCAAGGTGGAGTTTGAAACTCCAGGGTTATGATTTCGATATCCAACATCGAAAAGGTGCGCAAAACGTGGTTCCCGACACACTCTCACGAATGCACATGGACGAAATACTGACGAACGACAGAGCCATAGACGTGTGTCTCGAGTCACCATGCTTCGAGTCGGAGGAGTATACGGAGTTAAAAAAGACGGTGACCGAGAACAAAGATAAGTTGCCAGACTTATGCATATCGGACGGTTACGTTTATAAACGGACGCAATTCGACAGCGGGGACGATCTTCTAGCGGACCAGACCTGGAAGCTCTGGGTTCCGTCGGAACTGCGACCGGGGCTGGTAGAGTCGTCTCATAGCTCACCGTCCGCTGGTCATGGTGGCATCCACAAGACACTGTCACGACTACGTCAAAAATATTATTGGCCAGGAATGGTCACCGACGTATGCGCCCATGTAAAAGACTGCGAAACCTGCAAAACTAACAAAACTCAAAACGTGTTTAAACAACCCATGATGGGAAAGCAAAAGCTCACAGAGCGACCTTTCCAGCGTCTTTTCATTGATTTTATGGGTCCCTATCCACGTTCTAGTGATGGTAATGTGTATGTCTTTGTATGTTTAGATCATTTTTCAAAGTTCGTGTTCTTAAAACCCATGAAAAGGGCGACTTCAGCTGAGGTAGTCAAGTTTTTGGAAAAGGATGTTTTTCATGTTTTTGGCGTGCCCGAATATGTACATTCGGACAACGGAAAGCAGTTTGTTTCTGAGATGTTCGGTGACTTTTTAGAGAAATATGGCACAAAACATGTGAAAACGGCCTTTTATTCACCTCAGGGTAACGCTGCGGAGAGGGTAAACCGATCTGTCCTACAGATCATTAGATCATTTATAAAAGAGAATCAGAAAAATTGGGACAAATGCGTCAGTGATGCCGCATTTGCACTCCGCAGCGTTACACATGCAGCAATCAACATGTCGCCGTACTACGCCACTTTCGGTATGCCTATGATACAGCATGCTGCATCATATGAGCTATACCGAAAGCTGGCAGCGGTGAAGGATGTGGATTGCGAGGTAGAGGCCTCAGGTGATAAACTGCAACTAATTAGGAACAAAATTATGAAAGAGCTGAAGTTGGCCCATGAAAGAAGCCAAAAGGTATATGACACTAGGAGTAGGGATGTTAAGTTTCAAATTGGACAAGTGGTATATCGCCGAAACTTTAAGCAAAGTTCCCAGGTCGATAACTACAACGCCAAGCTAGCTCCGAAACAAGTAAAGTGTATCGTACTTAATTCTGTAGGTAATTCAATGTACGAGCTTGGCGACAGCAATGGGAAAAAGATCGGCGTATACCACGCGAAAGACATTTTTGCAAAATAGTTTAATGTTTTTTTGTAGTGCTAGTACTCTCGTTCTATGTTATTTATTTATTTATCGACGTATTTTATTTATTAATTTATTGACGTATGTGATTATATTATTAAGTTATTTTTATTCAATTTTTTTTTTACCTTTTTATTTATTTGATTATTTTCGCATTTATTTATTCTTTTATTTATTTTACCTACTTGACTATTTGATCTGTGATATTTTTTTTATATACATTTTTTTTTTGCCATCTGTGATATTTTATTTTATAAATTTTTTTTTTGTTCTGCTAACTGTGATATTTTATTTTATTTTATTTTTTTATTTATTTTTTTATTTTATCTGTGATATCTTATTTACTATTAGATATGTAGAGTAGTATCTGTGATATACGTTTAAGTAGTAGCATTAGCCCAGTGACTTAGTTCGTAAGTAAACAGAGCAAAAGTTTAAAGGCGTGAAAAAAAAAATAGGCCCGGCATTGAGTCGTGGGTCGAGGCCACACGTTGGACGCAGGAAATAATACTTAGCAGGCTGCGTTTGGATTCTTTACGCACACGCTCCATAGTGCAGACACCATCGGCGGTTGCGAGCCTGTAACGACAGCCTGTCTCCATACTGGCTTGAATGAGTGGCAGAGTGTATATGCGTCTATGTGTTTATGTGTTTTGTGTCCAGGTCCGTGCCTTAGCCGCAATGTTGCCATTAAAATAATATTAACATGATAACATTAACATTGACAACATTGTGCCTGTAGGGAACACAATGTTGGAACGGAAATTAGATGTTGCGCTTGGCATCATGTTGTTACAATAAGAAAAATTTCACCATGTTGCTAACAACCTAGCAGCCTTGACGAATGGTATGTAACTATGTGTTTGTTCTGTTCGGTATTATGTAGGTGGATGGGTATTCGTGAAAGGCTATGAACGTGTGGATGCATCAGTGTAAGCGGCCAAGGCGCGAACCAAATGTATCTGTGTAGGTGTTCGTTTTGTGGAGCGGTAAGCGTGTGAAGGTATGAGTGAAAAATACGGATGGATGAAAAATACGGGAAAGCCGAGAAGAAAGTTTGGCATGTATAGGTAGGAATTTTCCGTTTCTGAGTAACATTCCCCTGCCACGGCGGTAGCTATAAAAGGGCGCAACGTTAGGCAACGGGAAAACGTTTTCCTGTAACAGTGCCCAGGGCAAGTGAAGTGAAGTGGAAAAAATAAAAAAAATAAATAAACTAAAAAAGTGTGAAGTGCCAAGTTAGCCAGACCTTTTCAAAAGGTTTAAAAGTTTTTAGTGCGCGTTATTTAAAGACGTCAGAAAAGTCCTGGAAAAGTTTTTAGTGCGCGGAGTTGCGAGGCCTACTTACACCCTAGTCCGGCAGTTTCCATTCGCCAACAAAATTTATAAAACCAGCGCACAATTGATTTTCCTTTGGGAAAGACCCACTGGGCACGTATATGGGCGGCGTACCGCCAAAAAGCAAATACATTATGCTTGGCGACGCAACGCCAACAACAACAACATCACACTGGTGACATGCCGGCCAAAAACAATTGCTACGCATCCACAAGCACCACACTTTATTATTTAGCCGACGGCAAAACACCCAAAAACAATACCCTTGATACACAAGTCTGTTAGCATTCCTTTATTGGCGGAGTAAAACGCATCCACAACAACAACTAACATTGGCTTGCACCGACAATTACACCATTCCAACCACCACAATTGCGATGCATATGCACTGCGGCTAACCACAACAGGTGTCGGCAACACGGATACATCGCCACCATAACAACTACCATTACTCATGCTTATATAGGCCAGCAAAACTACCACAACAACTCAAACATTTCATTATAACACTGGAAAAAGGGTGCTGGCAACATTGTAACAACTACAACATCACGACTGGATCAGCTACCAGATTGGAGAAACAACACAGTCCACGAGATACATTTTTGTCCTTTACATTTGTATTAATTAATTATGGTTACTGGGTTTTTTTTGTACTTAACCATACTAGCGGTGTAGATATTTGGGGAAAAAGGGCATAAGTAGGCATAAACGCCACGAAGTTATCAAGGGGAAGTCATATTTTTAATAAAGTAGGTTTTTTTTTTTTTTGATTACGGGGCAAGCTTACGGAAGATATAACCAAAGATAATTTTTCTTTGAACCTTTTTAAGTTTTCTTTCACAAGTTCTCATCTCTTTCCCATTGGAAGGAATTCTTGCACATTTTTGTGCCTTTTGCCTTTTTTTTTTTCTTTTCTTCTTCCTTTTGTTTCTTTTTTTGCAAACTTTCGTTTTTTTTTTTTATTTTTTTTCACCATACTTCCACCCACACACCCGTGTAAGAACCCATGCGGTTCATCTAACTGTTCGCTAATTTAATAATCGTTTTCTTGTTTTGGCACTTACTGCATTTTATTATTTTTTTTTTCTGTAATTCCCGTGGGGTCTCTGAGGCCTCCGGTGCACTCCCATCCCGGAAAGAAACCAGAAAACTAGTAAATTTTTTTTTTGAATAGGAATGTACACAGTAGCAGGCATTTTGGTATTGTCATCGACGCTTTGTCAAACTAACTAACTCAATATCCAAGATCACAAGCGAGTGGTCTTGCTGAGTGCGGAGAAAGAATAGTGTGCCGGATAAATGTATGTGCATTGAGCATATATGCTTTGAGTGTTTTCTCTTTACAGCTCGCGAGCTCAACTTCATGCAGGCGCCTTCAACGGAGTGAGTGACACGGTGAGTGATAATATTTAACATTTGGAAGAGTATATATGCACGTATGTATGTATGTACATATATTGCCAGGCCATTTTCCTAGTCTTGCTAAAGTAGAAAAGGAATTGGCGTTGACAAAGGAAACCAAAATAATATATATGCATACATAAGAATTTTTCAAACATACAATTGCACCTACATACCTTTTTAGATGACCTACTTTTACTTTGTAGAAAATTGATTCTGGATTTGCTGGTGAGTTTGCGGTAGGTCAGGGGTTAGGGTTTTAAATTTTTTGTTTACCTTTTTTTTTTTTTTTGCACTTAGCTTGAATTTTGTATCTGTAGATTTTAAGATTCTTGTTGGTTGGATAATGCATTAGGGCGGTTCATAAATCCTTTTTTTATGAGAAATCGCCGCCTCCCGTTTTCTTTGTCTGCCTACTTTATTTGTTTTCTTTTCGTTACAAACAATTGTATGGAATCAAACTGAATTTAAATCGTATACTATTATTTCATTTTGCTACTTTTAAAAGGTAATCTTAAGTTTTTTTGCATCTATATCTTTGGGGACATCCGATAGATTAGATAGCTTTAGGTAAGGAAAATTATAACTGGATTTAGCCAACGTTCGTAGTATATATGCATGAATAGCATTTGACCTTCGTTTTTTTTGAATTCTTTGAGTATTGCGTACATTTCCCTAAGCGTGAATATCTACATATTTGTAACTAACTTTGTAATTGCTTTGATGAAGGTCCAATTTGGTATAATTTGTAAGGAGATTGGATAGTGAGATAAAAACTAGGGTATTTCTGGCAGAGCCTTTTCATATTTATTTTAATTTTTGAAGAATTGTAAATAAAAATGTTTGGATGAAAATATTGACTTGAAATATGCAGAGCTAAATCCAAATTTTTGGTGTTGGTGCTGCGCTTGTGCGCGGTAAGGTAAGGTGAAGGTGAGTGATAGGGAAATGACTTATTGACGGGCGGACAGACTTAAGTCAGGTTTGGGGGCACTGTAAGTAGATAGGAGTCAGCACAGTGCCCACGGTGCAGTACAAGTTGCACTGCAGAGGGAGGGTAGACTCCACCTGACAGGACAGGCCTCCAGCTTTTTCTGTCCCTTATGCTTTCCCCTTCTAACTTTGCCCCTCACGTGTATTTCTATTTGTTTCAGCCTTTCTCCCCTTTATATATACATGCAGGTATGAACCCTTTTTGTTCATGTGGCTGCGGGTGAGGCCGGTGGTGCAATACCCCGCCCAAGACGACGAGCTAGCCTGGGCCCGCAAGCATACCTGCTTGCCGCCGCTCCTCACCACCCAAACAGTCAGCCACGTAACAGTATACATATCTATTGAACCAAGCAAGATAGAATCGAATTTATTTTTGCAGATGGTAGGTTTTTATGTGTATATTAATCCACAAGCTGATCCAAGGTTCTATCGCTAACGGTTCAATTTCTACGTCATACTGGATGGGGTTAACCGACTAAAAGGGATAAGTGTCCATATCTATTGAACCAAGCAAGATTGAATCGATTTTGTTTTTGCAGATGGTAGGTTTTTATGTGTATATTAATCCACAAGCTGATCAAAGGTTCTATCGTTAACGGTTCAATTACTTCGTTATAGTGGGTGGGGTTAACCGACTAAAAGGGATAAGTATACATATCTGTTGAACCAAGCAAGATAGAATCAAATATATTTTTGCAGATGGTAGGCTTTTATGTGTATATTAATCCACAAGCTGATCTAAGGTTCTATCGTTAACGGTTCAAATTCTACGTTATAGTGGGTGGGGTTAACCGACTAAAAGGGATAAGTATACATATCTATTGAACCAAGCAAGATAGAATCGATTTTATTTTTGGAGATGGTAGGTTTTTATGCGTATATTAATCCACAAGCTGATCTAAGGTTATATCGCTAACGGTTCAATTTCCACGTTATAGTGGGTGGGGTTAACCGACTAAAAGGGATAAGTATACATATCTATTGAAAGAAGCAAGATAGAATCGATTTTGTTTTTGCAGATGATAGGTTTTTATGTTTATATTAATCCACATGCTGATCCAAGGTTCTATCGCTAACGGTTCAATTTCTACGTCATACTAGGTTGGGTTAACCGACTAAAAGGGATAAGTGCCCATATTTATTGAACCAAACAAGATAGAATCGACTTTATTTTTGCGGATGGTAGGTTTTTATGTGTATATTAATCCACAAGCTGACACAAGGTTCTATCGTTAACGGTTCAATTTCTATGTCAAAGTGGATGGGGTTAACCAACTAAAAGGGATAAGTGTCCATATCAATTGTGGGTGGGGTTAACCGACTAAAAGGGATAAGTGCCCATATCTATTGAACCAAGCAAAATAGAATCGATTTTTTTTTTGCAGATGATAGGTTTTTATGTGTATATTAATCCAAAAGCTGATCCAAGGCTCTATCGTTAATGGTTCAATTTCTACGTCATAGTGGGTGGGGTTAATCGACTGAAAGGGATAAGTATACATATCTATTGAACCAAGCAAGATAGAATCGAATTTATTTTTGCAGATGGTAGGTTTTTATGTGTATATTAATCCACAAGCTGATCCAAGGTTCTATCGCTAACGGTTCAATTTCTACGTCATACTGGATGGGGTTAACCGACTAAAAGGGATAAGTGTCCATATCTATTGAACCAAGCAAGATTGAATCGATTTTATTTTTGCAGATGGTAGGTTTTTATGTGTATATTAATCCACAACCTGATCAAAGGTTCTATCGTTAACGGTTCAATTACTTCGTTATAGTGGGTGGGGTTAACCGACTAAAAGGGATAAGTATACATATCTGTTGAACCAAGCAAGATAGAATCAAATTTATTTTTGCAGATGGTAGGCTTTTATGCGTATATTAATCCACTAGCTGATCTAAGGTTCTGTCGTTAACGGTTCAATTTCTACGTTATAGTGGGTGGGGTTAACCGACTAAAAGGGATAAGTATACATATCTATTGAACCAAGCAAGATAGAATAGATTTTGTCTCTGCAGATGATAAGCTTTTATGTGTATATTAATTCTCATGTTGAAACAAAGATCTTTCGTTAACTGTTCAATTTCTACGTCAAAATGGGCGGGGTTAACCGACTAAAAGGGATAAGTGTCCATATCTATTGAACCAAGCAAGACAGAAGCGATTTTATTTTTGCAGATGGTAGTTTTTTATGCGTATATTAATCCACAAGCTGATATAAAGTTCTATCGTTAACGGTTCAATTTCTACGTCAAAGTGGGTGGGGTTAACCGACTAAAATGGATAAGTATACATATCTATTGAACCAAGCAAGATAGAATCGATTTTGTTTTTGCAGATGATAAGCTTTTATATGCATATTAATCCACAAACTTATCCAAGGCTCTATCTTTAATGGTTCAATTTCTACGTCATACTGGGTTGGGTTAACCGACTAAAAGGGATAAGTATACATATCTATTGAAAGGAGCAAGATAGAATCGATTTTGTTTTTGCAGATGATAGGTTTTTATGTTTATATTAATCCACATGCTGATCCAAGGTTCTATCACTAACGGTTCAATTTCTACGTCATACTAGGTGGGGTTAACCGACTAAAAGGGATAAGTGCCCATATTTATTGAACCAAACAAGATAGAATCGACTTTATTTTTGCAGATGTTAGGCTTTTATGTGTATATTAATCCAAAAGCTGATTCAAGGCTTTATCGTTAATGGTTCAATTTCTACGTCATAGTGGGTGGGGTTAACCGACTAAAAGGGATAAGTATACATATCTGTTGAACCAAGCAAGATAGAATCAAATATATTTTTGCAGATGGTAGGTTTTTATGCGTATATTAATCCACAGGCTGATCTAAGGTTCTATCGCTAACGGTTCAATTTCCACGTTATAGTGGGTGGGGTTAACCGACTAAAAGGGATAAGTATACATATCTATTGAAAGAAGCAAGATAGAATCGATTTTGTTTTTGCAGATGATAGGTTTTTATGTTTATATTAATCCACATGCTGATCCAAGGTTCTATCGCTAACGGTTCAATTTCTACGTCATACTGGGTGGGGTTAACCGACTAAAAGGGATAAGTGCCCATATTTATTGAACCAAACAAGATAGAATCGACTTTATTTTTGCGGATGGTAGGTTTTTATGTGTATATTAATCCACAAGCTGACACAAGGTTCTATCGTTAACGGTTCAATTTCTACGTCAAAGTGGATGGGGTTAACCGACTAAAAGGGATAAGTGTCCATATCAATTGTGGGTGGGGTTAACCGACTAAAAGGGATAAGTGCCCATATCTATTGAACCAAGCAAAATAGAATCGATTTTTTTTTGCAGATGATAGGTTTTTATGTGTATATTAATCCAAAAGCTGATCCAAGGCTCTATCGTTAATGGTTCAATTTCTACGTCATAGTGGGTGGGGTTGACCGACTAAAAGGGATAAGTATACATATCTATTGAACCAAGCAAGATAGAATCGAATTTATTTTTGCAGGTGGTAGGTTTTTATGTGTATATTAATCCACAAGCTGATCCAAGGTTCTATCGCTAACGGTTCAATTTCTACGTCATACTGGATGGGGTTAACCGACTAAAAGGGATAAGTGTCCATATCTATTGAACCAAGCAAGATTGAATCGATTTTATTTTTGAAGATGGTAGGTTTTTATGTGTATATTAATCCACAAGCTGATCCAAGGTTCTATCGCTAACGGTTCAATTTCTACGTCATACTGGATGGGGTTAACCGACTAAAAGGGATAAGTGTCCATATCTATTGAACCAAGCAAGATTGAATCGATTTTATTTTTGCAGATGGTAGGTTTTTATGTGTATATTAATCCACAAGCTGATCAAAGGTTCTATCGTTAACGGTTCAATTACTTCGTTATAGTGGGTCGGGTTAACCGACTAAAAGGGATAAGTATACATATCTGTTGAACCAAGCAAGATAGAATCAAATTTATTTTTGCAGATGGTAGGCTTTTATGCGTATATTAATCCACTAGCTGATCTAAGGTTCTGTCGTTAACGGTTCAATTTCTACGTTATAGTGGGTGGGGTTAACCGACTAAAAGGGATAAGTATACATATCTATTGAACCAAGCAAGATAGAATAGATTTTGTCTCTGCAGATGATAGGCTTTTATGTGTATATTAATTCTCATGTCGAAACAAAGATCTTTCGTTAACTGTTCAATTTCTACGTCAAAATGGGCGGGGTTAACCGATTAAAAGGGATAAGTGTCCATATCTATTGAACCAAGCAAGACAGAAGCGATTTTATTTTTGCAGATGGTAGTTTTTTATGCGTATATTAATCCACAAGCTGATATAAAGTTCTATCGTTAACGGTTCAATTTCTACGTCAAAGTGGGTGGGGTTAACCGACTAAAATGGATAAGTATACATATCTATTGAACCAAGCAAGATAGAATCGATTTTGTTTTTGCAGATGATAGGCTTTTATGTGCATATTAATCCACAAACTTATCCAAGGCTCTATCTTTAATGGTTCAATTTCTACGTCATAGTGGGTGGGGTTAACCGACTAAAAGGGATAAGTATACATATCTATTGAACCAAGCAAGATAGAATCGAATTTGTTTTTGCAGATGGTAGGTTTTTATGTGTATATTAATCCACGAGCTGATCCAAGGTTCTATCGCTAACGGTTCAATTTCTACGTCATACTGGGTGGGGTTAACCGACTAAAAGGGATAAGTGCCCATATTTATTGAACCAAACAAGATAGAATCGACTTTATTTTTGCAGATGTTAGGCTTTTATGTGTATATTAATCCAAAAGCTGATTCAAGGCTTTATCGTTAATGGTTCAATTTCTACGTCATAGTGGGTGGGGTTAACCGACTAAAAGGGATAAGTATACATATCTGTTGAACCAAGCAAGATAGAATCAAATATATTTTTGCAGATGGTAGGTTTTTATGCGTATATTAATCCACAAGCTGACCTAAGGTTCTATCGCTAACGGTTCAATTTCCACGTTATAGTGGGTGGGGTTAACCGACTAAAAGGGATAAGTATACATATCTATTGAAACAAGCAAGATAGAATCGATTTTGTTTTTGCAGATGATAGGTTTTTATGTGTATATTAATCCACAAGCTGATCTAAGGTTCTATCGTTAACGGTTCAATTTCTACGTTATAGTGGGTGGGTTTAACCGACTAAAAGGGATAAGTATACATATCTATTGAAACAAGCAAGATAGAATCGATTTTGTTTTTGCAGATGATAGGTTTTTATGTGTATATTAATCCACAAGCTGATCAAAGGTTCTATCGCTAACGGTTCAATTTCTACGTCATACTGGGTGGGGTTAACCGACTAAAAGGGTTAAGTGTCCATATCTATTGAACCAAGCAAGATTGAATCGATTTTATTTTTGCAGATGGTAGGTTTTTATGTGTGTATTAATCCAAAAGCTCATCCAAGGCTCTATCGTTAATGGTTCAATTTCTACGTCATAGTGGGTGGGGTTAACCGACTAAAAGGGATAAGTATACATATCTATTGAACCAAGCAAGATAGAATCGAATTTATTTTTGCAGATGGTAGGTTTTTATGTGTACATTAATCCATAAGTTGACCCAAGTTTCTATCGCTAACGGTTCAATTTCATTTCTACGTCATACTGGGTGGGGTTAACCGACTAAAAGGGATAAGTGCCCATATCTATTGAACCAAGCAAGATAGAATCGACTTTGTTTTTGCAGATGGTAGGTTTTTATGCGTATACTAATATACAAGCTGATCTAAGGTTCTATCGTTAATAGTTCAATTTCTACGTTATAGTGGGTGGGGTTAACCGACTAAAAGGGATAAGTATACATATCTATTGATCCAAGCAAGATAGAATCGATTTTATTTTTGCAGATGGTAGGTTTTTATGAGTATATTAATCCACTAGCTGATCTAAGGTTCTGTCGTTAACGGTTCAATTTCTACGTTATAGTGGGTGGGTTTAACCGACTAAAAGGGATAAGTATACATATCTATTGAACCAAGAAAGATAGAATTGAATTTGTTTTTGCAGATGGTAGGTTTTTATGTTTATATTAATCCACAAGCTGATCCAAGGTTCTATCGTTAACGGTTTAATTTCTACGTTATAGTGGGTGGGGTTAACCGACTAAAAGGGATAAGTATATATATCTATTGAACCAAGCAAGATAGAATCGAATTTATTTTTGCAGATGGTAGGTTTTTATGTGTGTATTAATCCACAAGCTGATCCAAGGTTCTATCGCTAACGGTTCAATTTCTACGTCATACTGGATGGGGTTAACCGACTAAAAGGGATAAGTGTCCATATCTATTGAACCAAGCAAGATTGAATCGATTTTATTTTTGCAGATGGTAGGTTTTTATGTGTATATTAATCCACAAGCTGATCCAAGGTTCTATCGCTAACGGTTCAATTTCTACGTCATACTGGATGGGGTTAACCGACTAAAAGGGATAAGTGTCGATATCTATTGAACCAAGCAAGATAGAATCGAATTTATTTTTGCAGATGGTAGGTTTTTATGTGTATATTAATCCACAAGCTAATCAAAGGTTCTTTCGCTAACGGTTCAATTTCTACGTCATACTGGATGGGGTTAACCGACTAAAAGGGATAAGTGTCCATATCTATTGAACCAAGCAAGATTGAATCGATTTTATTTTTGCAGATGGTAGGTTTTTATGTGTATATTAATCCAAAAGCTGATCCAAGGCTCTATCGTTAATGGTTCAATTTCTACGTCATAGTGGGTGGGGTTAACCGACTAAAAGGGATAAGTGCCCATATCTATTGAACCAAGCAAAATAGAATCGATTTTTTTTTTTGCAGATGGTAGGGTTTTATGTGTATATTAATCCACAAGCTGATCCAAGGTTCTTTCGCTAACGGTTCAATTTCTACGTCATACTGGATGGGGTTAACCGACTAAAAGGGATAAGTGTCCATATCTATTGAACCAAGCAAGATAGAATCGATTTTATTTTTACGGATGGTAGGTTTTTATGTGTATATTAATCCACAAACTGACACAAGGTTCTATCGTTAACGGTTCAATTTCTACGTCAAAGTGGATGGGGTTAACCGACTAAAAGGGATAAGTGTCCATATCTATTGTGGGTGGGGTTAACCGACTAAAAGGGATAAGTGCCCGTATCTATTGAACCAAGCAAAATAGAATCGATTTTTTTTTGCAGATGATAGGTTTTTATGTGTATATTAATCCAAAAGCTGATCCAAGGCTCTATCGTTAATGGTTCAATTTCTACGTCATAGTGGGTGGGATTAACCGACTAAAAGGGATAAGTATACATATCTATTGAACCAAGCAAGATAGAATCGAATTTATTTTTGCAGATGGTAGGTTTTTATGTGTATATTAATCCACAAGCTGATCAAAGGTTCTATCGTTAACGGTTCAATTACTTCGTTATAGTGGGTCGGGTTAACCGACTAAAAGGGATAAGTGTCCATATCTATTGAACCAAGCAAGATAGAATCGATTTTATTTTTACGGATGGTAGGTTTTTATGTGTATATTAATCCACAAACTGACACAAGGTTCTATCGTTAACGGTTCAATTTCTACGTCAAAGTGGATGGGGTTAACCGACTAAAAGGGATAAGTGTCCATATCTATTGTGGGTGGGGTTAACCGACTAAAAGGGATAAGTGCCCATATCTATTGAACCAAGCAAAATAGAATCGATTTTTTTTTGCAGATGATAGGTTTTTATGTGTATATTAATCCAAAAGCTGATCCAAGGCTCTATCGTTAATGGTTCAATTTCTACGTCATAGTGGGTGGGATTAACCGACTAAAAGGGATAAGTATACATATCTATTGAACCAAGCAAGATAGAATCGAATTTATTTTTGCAGATGGTAGGTTTTTATGTGTATATTAATCCACAAGCTGATCCAAGGTTCTATCTCTAACGGTTCAATTTCTACGTCATACTGGATGGGGTTAACCGACTAAAAGGGATAAGTGTCCATATCTATTGAACCAAGCAAGATTGAATCGATTTTATTTTTGCAGATGGTAGGTTTTTATGTGTATATTAATCCACAAGCTGATCAAAGGTTCTATCGTTAACGGTTCAATTACTTCGTTATAGTGGGTCGGGTTAACCGACTAAAGGGATAAGTGTCCATATCTATTGAACCAAGCAAGATAGAATCGATTTTATTTTTACGGATGGTAGGTTTTTATGTGTATATTAATCCACAAACTGACACAAGGTTCTATCGTTAACGGTTCAATTTCTACGTCAAAGTGGATGGGGTTAACCGACTAAAAGGGATAAGTGTCCATATCTATTGTGGGTGGGGTTAACCGACTAAAAGGGATAAGTGCCCATATCTATTGAACCAAGCAAAATAGAATCGATTTTTTTTTGCAGATGATAGGTTTTTATGTGTATATTAATCCAAAAGCTGATCCAAGGCTCTATCGTTAATGGTTCAATTTCTACGTCATAGTGGGTGGGATTAACCGACTAAAAGGGATAAGTATACATATCTATTGAACCAAGCAAGATAGAATCGAATTTATTTTTGCAGATGGTAGGTTTTTATGTGTATATTAATCCACAAGCTGATCCAAGGTTCTATCGCTAACGGTTCAATTTCTACGTCATACTGGATGGGGTTAACCGACTAAAAGGGATAAGTGTCCATATCTATTGAACCAAGCAAGACTGAATCGATTTTGTTTTTGCAGATGGTAGGTTTTTATTATTATTATTACTTCGTTATAGTGGGTGGGGTTAACCGACTAAAAGGGATAAGTATACATATCTGTTGAACCAAGCAAGATAGAATCAAATATATTTTTGCAGATGGTAGGCTTTTATGTGTATATTAATCCACAAGCTGATCTAAGGTTCTATCGTTAACGGTTCAAATTCTACGTTATAGTGGGTGGGGTTAACCGACTAAAAGGGATAAGTATACATATCTATTGAACCAAGCAAGATAGAATCGATTTTATTTTTGGAGATGGTAGGTTTTTATGCGTGTATTAATCCACAAGCTGATCTAAGGTTATATCGCTAACGGTTCAATTTCCACGTTATAGTGGGTGGGGTTAACCGACTAAAAGGGATAAGTATACATATCTATTGAAAGAAGCAAGATAGAATCGATTTTGTTTTTGCAGATGATAGGTTTTTATGTTTATATTAATCCACATGCTGATCCAAGGTTCTATCGCTAACGGTTCAATTTCTACGTCATACTAGGTGGGGTTAACCGACTAAAAGGGATAAGTGCCCATATTTATTGAACCAAACAAGATAGAATCGACTTTATATTTGCGGATGGTAGGTTTTTATGTGTATATTAATCCATAAGCTTACACAAGGTTCTATCGTTAACGGTTCAATTTCTACGTCAAAGTGGATGGGGTTAACCGACTAAAAGGGATAAGTGTCCATATCAATTGTGGGTGGGGTTAACCGACTAAAAGGGATAAGTGCCCATATCTATTGAACCAAGCAAAATAGAATCGATTTTTTTTTGCAGATGATAGGTTTTTATCTGTATATTAATCCAAAAGCTGATCCAAGGCTCTATCGTTAATGGTTCAATTTCTACGTCATAGTGGGTGGGGTTAACCGACTAAAAGGGATAAGTATCCATATCTATTGAACCAAGCAAGATTGAATCGATTTTATTTTTGCAGATGGTAGGTTTTTATGTGTATATTAATCCACAAGGTGATCAAAGGTTCTATCGGCAACGGTTCAATTACTACGTTATAGTGGGTGGGGTTAACCGACTAAAAGGTATAAGTATAAATATCTGTTGAACCAAGCAAGATAGGAACAAATTTATTTTTGCAGATGGTAGGCTTTTATGTGTATATTAATCCACAAGCTGATCTAAGGTTCTATCGTTAACGGTTCAATTTCTACGTTATAGTGGGTGGGGTTAACCGACTAAAAGGGATAAGTATACATATCTATTGAAACAAGCAAGATAGAATCGATTTTGTTTTTGCAGATGATAGGTTTTGATGTGTATATTAATCCACAAGCCGATCCAAGGTTCTATCGCTAACGGCTCAATTTCTACGTAATACTGGGTGGGGTTAACCGACTAAAAGGGATAAGTGTCCATATCTATTGAACCAAGCAAGATTGAATCGATTTTATTTTTGCAGATGGTAGGTTTTTATGTGTATATTAATCCAAAAGCTGATCCAAGGCTCTATCGTTAATGGTTCAATTTCTACGTCATAGTGGGTGGGGTTAACCGACTAAAAGGGATAAGTATACATATCTTTTGAACCAAGCAAGATAGAATCGAATTTATTTTTGCAGATGGTAGGTTTTTATGTGTATATTAATCCACAAGCTGACCCAAGGTTCTATCGCTATTGGTTCAATTTCTACGTCATACTGGGTGGGGTTAACCGACTAAAAGGGATAAGGGCCCATATCTATTGAACCAAGCAAGATAGAATCGACTTTGTTTTTGTAGATGGTAGGTTTTTATGCGTATACTAATCCACAAGCTGATCCAAGGCTCTATCGTTAATGGTTAAATTTCTACGTCATAGTGGGTGGGGTTAACCGACTAAAAGGGATTAGTATACATATCTTTTAAACCAAGCAAGATAGAATCGAATTTATTTTTGCAGATGGTAGGTTTTTATGTGTATATTAATCCACAAGCTGACCCAAGGTTCTATCGCTATTGGTTCAATTTCTACGTCATACTGGGTGGGGTTAACCGACTAAAAGGGATAAGGGCCCATATCTATTGAACCAAGCAAGATAGAATCGACTTTGTTTTTGTAGATGGTAGGTTTTTATGCGTATACTAATCCACAAGCTGACCTAAGGTTCTATCGTTAATGGTTCAATTTCTACGTTATAGTGGGTGGGGTTAACCGACTAAAAGGGATAAGTATACATATCTATTGATCCTAGCAAGACAGAATCGATTTTATTTTTGCAGATGGTAGGTTTTTATGCGTATATTAATCCACAAGCTGATATAAGGTTCTATCGTTAACGATTTAATTTCTACGTTATAGTGGGTGGGGTTAACCGACTAAAAGGGATAAGTATACATATCTATTGAACCAAGCAAGATAGAATAGATTTTGTCTCTGCAGATGATAGGCTTTTATGTGTATATTAATTCTCATGTTTAAACAAGGATCTATCGTTAACTGTTCAATTTCTACGTCAAAATGGGCGGGGTTAACCGACTAAAAGGGATAAGTGTCCATATCTATTGAACCAAGCAAGACAGAAGCGATTTTATTTTTGCAGATGGTAGTTTTTTATACGTATATTAATCCACAAGCTGATAAAAAGTTCTATCGTTAACGGTTCAATTTCTACGTCAAAGTGGGTGGGGTTAACTGACTAAAAGGGATAAGTGTCCATATCTATTGTGGGTGGGGTTAACCGACTAAAAGGGATAAGTGCCCATATCTATTGAACCAAGCAAAATAGAATCGATTTTTTTTTTGCAGATGATAGGTTTTTATGTGTATATTAATCCAAAAGCTGATCCAAGGCTCTATCGTTAATGGTTCAATTTCTACGTCATAGTGGGTGGGATTAACCGACTAAAAGGGATAAGTATACATATCTATTGAACCAAGCAAGATAGAATCGAATTTGGTTTTGCAGATGGTTGGTTTTTATGTGTATATTAATCCACAAGCTGATCCAAGGTTCTATCGCTAACGGATCAATTTCTACGTCATACTGGGTTGGGTTAACCGACTAAAAGGGATAAGTGTCCATATCTATTGAACCAAGCAAGATAGAATCGATTTTATTTTTACGGATGGTAGGTTTTTATGTGTATATTAATCCACAAACTGACACAAGGTTCTATCGTTAAAGGTTCAATTTCTACGTCAAAGTGGATGGGGTTAACCGACTAAAAGGGATAAGTGTCCATATCTATTGTGGGTGGGGTTAACCGACTAAAAGGGATAAGTGCCCATATCTATTGAACCAAGCAAAATAGAATCGATTTTTTTTTTGCAGATGATAGGTTTTTATGTGTATATTAATCCAAAAGCTGATCCAAGGCTCTATCGTTAATGGTTCAATTTCTACGTCATAGTGGGTGGGATTAACCGACTAAAAGGGATAAGTATACATATCTATTGAACCAAGCAAGATAGAATCGAATTTATTTTTGCAGATGGTAGGTTTTTATGTGTATATTAATCCACAAGCTGATCCAAGGTTCTATCGCTAACGGTTCAATTTCTACGTCATACTGGATGGGGTTAACCGACTAAAAGGGATAAGTGTCCATATCTATTGAACCAAGCAAGATTGAATCGATTTTGTTTTTGCAGATGGTAGGTTTTTATGTGTATATTAATCCACAAGCTGATCAAAGGTTCTATCGTTAACGGTTCAATTACTTCGTTATAGTGGGTGGGGTTAACCGACTAAAAGGGATAAGTATACATATCTGTTGAACCAAGCAAGATAGAATCAAATATATTTTTGCAGATGGTAGGCTTTTATGTGTATATTAATCCACAAGCTGATCTAAGGTTCTATCGTTAACGGTTCAAATTCTACGTTATAGTGGGTGGGGTTAACCGACTAAAAGGGATAAGTATACATATCTATTGAACCAAGCAAGATAGAATCGATTTTATTTTTGGAGATGGTAGGTTTTTATGCGTATATTAATCCACAAGCTGATCTAAGGTTATATCGCTAACGGTTCAATTTCCACGTTATAGTGGGTGGGGTTAACCGACTAAAAGGGATAAGTATACATATCTATTGAAAGAAGCAAGATAGAATCGATTTTGTTTTTGCAGATGATAGGTTTTTATGTTTATATTAATCCACATGCTGATGCAAGGTTCTATCGCTAACGGTTCAATTTCTACGTCATACTAGGTTGGGTTAACCGACTAAAAGGGATAAGTGCCCATATTTATTGAACCAAACAAGATAGAATCGACTTTATTTTTGCGGATGGTAGGTTTTTATGTGTATATTAATCCACAAGCTGACACAAGGTTCTATCGTTAACGGTTCAATTTCTATGTCAAAGTGGATGGGGTTAACCAACTAAAAGGGATAAGTGTCCATATCAATTGTGGGTGGGGTTAACCGACTAAAAGGGATAAGTGCCCATATCTATTGAACCAAGCAAAATAGAATCGATTTTTTTTTTGCAGATGATAGGTTTTTATGTGTATATTAATCCAAAAGCTGATCCAAGGCTCTATCGTTAATGGTTCAATTTCTACGTCATAGTGGGTGGGGTTAATCGACTGAAAGGGATAAGTATACATATCTATTGAACCAAGCAAGATAGAATCGAATTTATTTTTGCAGATGGTAGGTTTTTATGTGTATATTAATCCACAAGCTGATCCAAGGTTCTATCGCTAACGGTTCAATTTCTACGTCATACTGGATGGGGTTAACCGACTAAAAGGGATAAGTGTCCATATCTATTGAACCAAGCAAGATTGAATCGATTTTATTTTTGCAGATGGTAGGTTTTTATGCGTATATTAATCCACAACCTGATCAAAGGTTCTATCGTTAACGGTTCAATTACTTCGTTATAGTGGGTGGGGTTAACCGACTAAAAGGGATAAGTATACATATCTGTTGAACCAAGCAAGATAGAATCAAATTTATTTTTGCAGATGGTAGGCTTTTATGCGTATATTAATCCACTAGCTGATCTAAGGTTCTGTCGTTAACGGTTCAATTTCTACGTTATAGTGGGTGGGGTTAACCGACTAAAAGGGATAAGTATACATATCTATTGAACCAAGCAAGATAGAATAGATTTTGTCTCTGCAGATGATAAGCTTTTATGTGTATATTAATTCTCATGTTGAAACAAAGATCTTTCGTTAACTGTTCAATTTCTACGTCAAAATGGGCGGGGTTAACCGACTAAAAGGGATAAGTGTCCATATCTATTGAACCAAGCAAGACAGAAGCGATTTTATTTTTGCAGATGGTAGTTTTTTATGCGTATATTAATCCACAAGCTGATATAAAGTTCTATCGTTAACGGTTCAATTTCTACGTCAAAGTGGGTGGGGTTAACCGACTAAAATGGATAAGTATACATATCTATTGAACCAAGCAAGATAGAATCGATTTTGTTTTTGCAGATGATAAGCTTTTATATGCATATTAATCCACAAACTTATCCAAGGCTCTATCTTTAATGGTTCAATTTCTACGTCATACTGGGTTGGGTTAACCGACTAAAAGGGATAAGTATACATATCTATTGAAAGGAGCAAGATAGAATCGATTTTGTTTTTGCAGATGATAGGTTTTTATGTTTATATTAATCCACATGCTGATCCAAGGTTCTATCACTAACGGTTCAATTTCTACGTCATACTAGGTGGGGTTAACCGACTAAAAGGGATAAGTGCCCATATTTATTGAACCAAACAAGATAGAATCGACTTTATTTTTGCAGATGTTAGGCTTTTATGTGTATATTAATCCAAAAGCTGATTCAAGGCTTTATCGTTAATGGTTCAATTTCTACGTCATAGTGGGTGGGGTTAACCGACTAAAAGGGATAAGTATACATATCTGTTGAACCAAGCAAGATAGAATCAAATATATTTTTGCAGATGGTAGGTTTTTATGCGTATATTAATCCACAGGCTGATCTAAGGTTCTATCGCTAACGGTTCAATTTCCACGTTATAGTGGGTGGGGTTAACCGACTAAAAGGGATAAGTATACATATCTATTGAAAGAAGCAAGATAGAATCGATTTTGTTTTTGCAGATGATAGGTTTTTATGTTTATATTAATCCACATGCTGATCCAAGTTTCTATCGCTAACGGTTCAATTTCTACGTCATACTGGGTGGGGTTAACCGACTAAAAGGGATAAGTGCCCATATTTATTGAACCAAACAAGATAGAATCGACTTTATTTTTGCGGATGGTAGGTTTTTATGTGTATATTAATCCACAAGCTGACACAAGGTTCTATCGTTAACGGTTCAATTTCTACGTCAAAGTGGATGGGGTTAACCGACTAAAAGGGATAAGTGTCCATATCAATTGTGGGTGGGGTTAACCGACTAAAAGGGATAAGTGACCATATCTATTGAACCAAGCAAAATAGAATCGATTTTTTTTTGCAGATGATAGGTTTTTATGTGTATATTAATCCAAAAGCTGATCCAAGGCTCTATCGTTAATGGTTCAATTTCTACGTCATAGTGGGTGGGGTTAACCGACTAAAAGGGATAAGTATACATATCTATTGAACCAAGCAAGATAGAATCGAATTTATTTTTGCAGATGGTAGGTTTTTGTGTGTATATTAATCCACAAGCTGATCCAAGGTTCTATCGCTAACGGTTCAATTTCTACGTCATACTGGATGGGGTTAACCGACTAAAAGGGATAAGTGTCCATATCTATTGAACCAAGCAAGATTGAATCGATTTTATTTTTGAAGATGGTAGGTTTTTATGTGTATATTAATCCACAAGCTGATCCAAGGTTCTATCGCTAACGGTTCAATTTCTACGTCATACTGGATGGGGTTAACCGACTAAAAGGGATAAGTGTCCATATCTATTGAACCAAGCAAGATTGAATCGATTTTATTTTTGCAGATGGTAGGTTTTTATGTGTATATTAATCCACAAGCTGATCAAAGGTTCTATCGTTAACGGTTCAATTACTTCGTTATAGTGGGTCGGGTTAACCGACTAAAAGGGATAAGTATACATATCTGTTGAACCAAGCAAGATAGAATCAAATTTATTTTTGCAGATGGTAGGCTTTTATGCGTATATTAATCCACTAGCTGATCTAAGGTTCTGTCGTTAACGGTTCAATTTCTACGTTATAGTGGGTGGGGTTAACCGACTAAAAGGGATAAGTATACATATCTATTGAACCAAGCAAGATAGAATAGATTTTGTCTCTGCAGATGATAGGCTTTTATGTGTATATTAATTCTCATGTCGAAACAAAGATCTTTCGTTAACTGTTCAATTTCTACGTCAAAATGGGCGGGGTTAACCGATTAAAAGGGATAAGTGTCCATATCTATTGAACCAAGCAAGACAGAAGCGATTTTATTTTTGCAGATGGTAGTTTTTTATGCGTATATTAATCCACAAGCTGATATAAAGTTCTATCGTTAACGGTTCAATTTCTACGTCAAAGTGGGTGGGGTTAACCGACTAAAATGGATAAGTATACATATCTATTGAACCAAGCAAGATAGAATCGATTTTGTTTTTGCAGATGATAGGCTTTTATGTGCATATTAATCCACAAACTTATCCAAGGCTCTATCTTTAATGGTTCAATTTCTACGTCATAGTGGGTGGGGTTAACCGACTAAAAGGGATAAGTATACATATCTATTGAACCAAGCAAGATAGAATCGAATTTGTTTTTGCAGATGGTAGGTTTTTATGTGTATATTAATCCACAAGCTGATCCAAGGTTCTATCGCTAACGGTTCAATTTCTACGTCATACTGGGTGGGGTTAACCGACTAAAAGGGATAAGTGCCCATATTTATTGAACCAAACAAGATAGAATCGACTTTATTTTTGCAGATGTTAGGCTTTTATGTGTATATTAATCCAAAAGCTGATTCAAGGCTTTATCGTTAATGGTTCAATTTCTACGTCATAGTGGGTGGGGTTAACCGACTAAAAGGGATAAGTATACATATCTGTTGAACCAAGCAAGATAGAATCAAATATATTTTTGCAGATGGTAGGTTTTTATGCGTATATTAATCCACAAGCTGACCTAAGGTTCTATCGCTAACGGTTCAATTTCCACGTTATAGTGGGTGGGGTTAACCGACTAAAAGGGATAAGTATACATATCTATTGAAACAAGCAAGATAGAATCGATTTTGTTTTTGCAGATGATAGGTTTTTATGTGTATATTAATCCACAAGCTGATCTAAGGTTCTATCGTTAACGGTTCAATTTCTACGTTATAGTGGGTGGGTTTAACCGACTAAAAGGGATAAGTATACATATCTATTGAAACAAGCAAGATAGAATCGATTTTGTTTTTGCAGATGATAGGTTTTTATGTGTATATTAATCCACAAGCTGATCAAAGGTTCTATCGCTAACGGTTCAATTTCTACGTCATACTGGGTGGGGTTAACCGACTAAAAGGGTTAAGTGTCCATATCTATTGAACCAAGCAAGATTGAATCGATTTTATTTTTGCAGATGGTAGGTTTTTATGTGTGTATTAATCCAAAAGCTCATCCAAGGCTCTATCGTTAATGGTTCAATTTCTACGTCATAGTGGGTGGGGTTAACCGACTAAAAGGGATAAGTATACATATCTATTGAACCAAGCAAGATAGAATCGAATTTATTTTTGCAGATGGTAGGTTTTTATGTGTACATTAATCCATAAGTTGACCCAAGTTTCTATCGCTAACGGTTCAATTTCATTTCTACGTCATACTGGGTGGGGTTAACCGACTAAAAGGGATAAGTGCCCATATCTATTGAACCAAGCAAGATAGAATCGACTTTGTTTTTGCAGATGGTAGGTTTTTATGCGTATACTAATATACAAGCTGATCTAAGGTTCTATCGTTAATAGTTCAATTTCTACGTTATAGTGGGTGGGGTTAACCGACTAAAAGGGATAAGTATACATATCTATTGATCCAAGCAAGATAGAATCGATTTTATTTTTGCAGATGGTAGGTTTTTATGAGTATATTAATCCACTAGCTGATCTAAGGTTCTGTCGTTAACGGTTCAATTTCTACGTTATAGTGGGTGGGTTTAACCGACTAAAAGGGATAAGTATACATATCTATTGAACCAAGAAAGATAGAATTGAATTTGTTTTTGCAGATGGTAGGTTTTTATGTTTATATTAATCCACAAGCTGATCCAAGGTTCTATCGTTAACGGTTTAATTTCTACGTTATAGTGGGTGGGGTTAACCGACTAAAAGGGATAAGTATATATATCTATTGAACCAAGCAAGATAGAATCGAATTTATTTTTGCAGATGGTAGGTTTTTATGTGTGTATTAATCCACAAGCTGATCCAAGGTTCTATCGCTAACGGTTCAATTTCTACGTCATACTGGATGGGGTTAACCGACTAAAAGGGATAAGTGTCCATATCTATTGAACCAAGCAAGATTGAATCGATTTTATTTTTGCAGATGGTAGGTTTTTATGTGTATATTAATCCACAAGCTGATCCAAGGTTCTATCGCTAACGGTTCAATTTCTACGTCATACTGGATGGGGTTAACCGACTAAAAGGGATAAGTGTCCATATCTATTGAACCAAGCAAGATAGAATCGAATTTATTTTTGCAGATGGTAGGTTTTTATGTGTATATTAATCCACAAGCTAATCAAAGGTTCTTTCGCTAACGGTTCAATTTCTACGTCATACTGGATGGGGTTAACCGACTAAAAGGGATAAGTGTCCATATCTATTGAACCAAGCAAGATTGAATCGATTTTATTTTTGCAGATGGTAGGTTTTTATGTGTATATTAATCCAAAAGCTGATCCAAGGCTCTATCGTTAATGGTTCAATTTCTACGTCATAGTGGGTGGGGTTAACCGACTAAAAGGGATAAGTGCCCATATCTATTGAACCAAGCAAAATAGAATCGATTTTTTTTTTGCAGATGGTAGGGTTTTATGTGTATATTAATCCAAAAGCTCATCCAAGGCTCTATCGTTAATGGTTCAATTTCTACGTCATAGTGGGTGGGGTTAACCGACTAAAAGGGATAAGTATACATATCTATTGAACCAAGCAAGATAGAATCGAATTTATTTTTGCAGATGGTAGGTTTTTATGTGTACATTAATCCATAAGTTGACCCAAGTTTCTATCGCTAACGGTTCAATTTCATTTCTACGTCATACTGGGTGGGGTTAACCGACTAAAAGGGATAAGTGCCCATATCTATTGAACCAAGCAAAATAGAATCGATTTTTTTTTTGCAGATGGTAGGGTTTTATGTGTATATTAATCCACAAGCTGATCCAAGGTTCTTTCGCTAACGGTTCAATTTCTACGTCATACTGGATGGGGTTAACCGACTAAAAGGGATAAGTGTCCATATCTATTGAACCAAGCAAGATTGAATCGATTTTATTTTTGCAGATGGTAGGTTTTTATGTGTATATTAATCCAAAAGCTGATCCGAGGCTCTATCGTTAATGGTTCAATTTCTACGTCATAGTGGGTGTGGTTAACCGACTAAAAGGGATAAGTATACATATCTATTGAACCAAGCAAGATAGAATCGAATTTATTTTTGCAGATGGTAGTCTTTTATGTGTATATTAATCCACAAGCTGATCCAAGGTTCTTTCGCTAACGGTTCAATTTCTACGTCATACTGGATGGGGTTAACCGACTAAAAGGGATAAGTGTCCATATCTATTGAACCAAGCAAGATTGAATCGATTTTATTTTTGCAGATGGTAGGTTTTTATGTGTATATTAATCCACAAGCTGATCCAAGGTTCTATCGCTAACGGTTCAATTTCTACGTCATACTGGATGGGGTTAACCGACTAAAAGGGATAAGTGTCCATATCTATTGAACCAAGCAAGATTGAATCGATTTTATTTTTGCAGATGGTAGGTTTTTATGTGTATATTAATCCACAAGCTGATCAAAGGTTCTATCGTTACCGGTTCAATTACTTCGTTATAGTGGGTGGGGTTAACCGACTAAAACGGATAAGTATACATATCTGTTGAACCAAGCAAGATAGAATCAAATTTATTTTTGCAGATGGTAGGCTTTTATGCGTATATTAATCCACTAGCTGATCTAAGGTTCTGTCGTTAACGGTTCAATTTCTACGTTATAGTGGGTGGGGTTAACCGACTAAAAGGGATAAGTATACATATCTATTGAACCAAGCAAGATAGAATAGATTTTGTCTCTGCAGATGATAGGCTTTTATGTGTATATTAATTCTCATGTTGAAACAAAGATCTTTCGTTAACTGTTCAATTTCTACGTCAAAATGGGCGGGGTTAACCGACTAAAAGGGATAAGTGTCCATATCTATTGAACCAAGCAAGACAGAAGCGATTTTATTTTTGCAGATGGTAGTTTTTTATGCGTATATTAATCCACAAGCTGATATAAAGTTCTATCGTTAACGGTTCAATTTCTACGTCAAAGTGGGTGGGGTTAACCGACTAAAATGGATAAGTATACATATCTATTGAACCAAGCAAGATAGAATCGATTTTGTTTTTGCAGATGATAGGCTTTTATGTGCATATTAATCCACAAACTTATCCAAGGCTCTATCTTTAATGGTTCAATTTCTACGTCATTGTGGGTGGGGTTAACCGACTAAAAGGGATAAGTATATATATCTATTGAACCAAGCAAGATAGAATCGAATTTCTTTTTGCAGATGGTAGGTTTTTATGTGTATATTAATCCACAAGCTGACCCAAGGTTCTATCGCTAACGGTTCAATTTCTACGTCATACTGGGTGGGGTTAACCGACTAAAAGGGATAAGTGCCCATATTTATTGAACCAAACAAGATAGAGTCGACTTTATTTTTGCAGATGTTAGGCTTTTATGTGTATATTAATCCAAAAGCTGATTCAAGGCTTTATCGTTAATGGTTCAATTTCTACGTCATAGTGGGTGGGGTTAACCGACTAAAAGGGATAAGTATACATATCTGTTGAACCAAGCAAGATAGAATCAAATATATTTTTGCAGATGGTAGGTTTTTATGCGTATATTAATCCACAAGCTGATCTAAGGTTCTATCGCTAACGGTTCAATTTCCACGTTATAGTGGGTGGGGTTAACCGACTAAAAGGTATAAGTATACATATCTATTGAAACAAGCAAGATAGAATCGATTTTGTTTTTGCGGATGATAGGTTTTTATGTGTGTATTAATCCAAAAGCTGATCCAAGGCTCTATCGTTAATGGTTCAATTTCTACGTCATAGTGGGTGGGGTTAACCGACTAAAAGGGATAAGTATACATATCTATTGAACCAAGCAAGATAGAATCGAATATATTTTTGCAGATGGTAGGTTTTTATGTGTACATTAATCCATAAGCTGACCCAAGTTTCTATCGCTAACGATTCAATTTCTACGTCATACTGGGTGGGGTTAACCGACTAAAAGGGATAAGTGCCCATATCTATTGAACCAAGCAAGATAGAATCGACTTTGTTTTTGCAGATGGTAGGTTTTTATGCGTATACTAATACACAAGCTGATCTAAGGTTCTATCGTTAATAGTTCAATTTCTACGTTATAGTGGGTGGGGTTAACCGACTAAAAGGGATAAGTATACATATCTATTGATCCAAGCAAGATAGAATCGATTTTATTTTTGCAGATGGTAGGTTTTTATGCGTATATTAATCCACTAGCTGACCTAAGGTTCTGTCGTTAACCGTTCAATTTCTACGTTATAGTGGGTGGGTTTAACCGACTAAAAGGGATAAGTATACATATCTATTGAACCAAGCAAGATAGAATTGAATTTGTTTTTGCAGATGGTAGGTTTTTATGTTTATATTAATCCACAAGCTGATCCAAGGTTCTATCGTTAACGGTTTAATTTCTACGTTATAGTGGGTGGGGTTAACCGACTAAAAGGGATAAGTATATATATCTATTGAACCAAGCAAGATAGAATCGAATTTATTTTTGCAGATGGTAGGTTTTATGTGTGTATTAATCCACAAGCTGATCCAAGGTTCTATCGCTAACGGTTCAATTTCTACCTCATACTGGATGGGGTTAACCGACTAAAAGGGATAAGTGTCCATATCTATTGAACCAAGCAAGATTGAATCGATTTTATTTTTGCAGATGGTAGGTTTTTATGTGTATATTAATCCACAAGCTGATCCAAGGTTCTATCGCTAACGGTTCAATTTCTACGTCATACTGGATGGGGTTAACCGACTAAAAGGGATAAGTGTCCATATCTATTGAACCAAGCAAGATTGAATCGATTTTATTTTTGCAGATGGTAGGTCATACTGGATGGGGTTAACCGACTAAAAGGGATAAGTATACATATCTGTTGAACCAAGCAAGATAGAATCAAATATATTTTTGCAGATGGTAGGCTTTTATGTGTATATTAATCCACAAGCTGATCTAAGGTTATATCGCTAACGGTTCAATTTCCACGTTATAGTGGGTGGGGTTAACCGACTAAAAGGGATAAGTATACATATCTATTGAAAGAAGCAAGATAGAATCGATTTTGTTTTTGCAGATGATAGGTTTTTATGTTTATATTAATCCATATGCTGATCCAAGGTTCTATCGCTAACGGTTAAATTTCTACGTCATACTGGGTGGGGTTAACCGAGTAAAAGGGATAAGTGCCCATATTTATTGAACCAAACAAGATAGAATCGACTTTATTTTTGCGGATGGTAGGTTTTTATGTGTATATTAATCCACAAGCTGACACAAGGTTCTATCGTTAACGGTTCAATTTCTACGTCAAAGTGGATGGGGTTAACCGACTAAAAGGGATAAGTGTCCATATCAATTGTGGGTGGGGTTAACCGACTAAAAGGGATAAGTGCCCATATCTATTGAACCAAGCAAAATAGAATCGATTTTTTTTTTGCAGATGGTAGGTTTTTATGTGTATATTAATCCACAAGCTGATCCAAGGTTCTTTCGCTAACGGTTCAATTGCCACGTTATAGTGGGTGGGGTTAACCGACTAAAAGGTATAAGTATACATATCTATTGAAACAAGCAAGATAGAATCGATTTTGTTTTTGCAGATGGTAGGTTTTTATGCGTATACTAATACACAAGCTGATCTAAGGTTCTATCGTTAATAGTTCAATTTCTACGTTATAGTGGGTGGGGTTAACCGACTAAAAGGGATAAGTATACATATCTATTGATCCAAGCAAGATAGAATCGATTTTATTTTTGCAGATGGTAGGTTTTTATGCGTATATTAATCCACTAGCTGACCTAAGGTTCTGTCGTTAACGGTTCAATTTCTACGTTATAGTGGGTGGGTTTAACCGACTAAAAGGGATAAGTATACATATCTATTGAACCAAGCAAGATAGAATTGAATTTGTTTTTGCAGATGGTAGGTTTTTATGTTTATATTAATCCACAAGCTGATCCAAGGTTCTATCGTTAACGGTTTAATTTCTACGTTATAGTGGGTGGGGTTAACCGACTAAAAGGGATAAGTATATATATCTATTGAACCAAGCAAGATAGAATCGAATTTATTTTTGCAGATGGTAGGTTTTATGTGTGTATTAATCCACAAGCTGATCCAAGGTTCTATCGCTAACGGTTCAATTTCTACCTCATACTGGATGGGGTTAACCGACTAAAAGGGATAAGTGTCCATATCTATTGAACCAAGCAAGATTGAATCGATTTTATTTTTGCAGATGGTAGGTTTTTATGTGTATATTAATCCACAAGCTGATCCAAGGTTCTATCGCTAACGGTTCAATTTCTACGTCATACTGGATGGGGTTAACCGACTAAAAGGGATAAGTGTCCATATCTATTGAACCAAGCAAGATTGAATCGATTTTATTTTTGCAGATGGTAGGTTTTTATGTGTATATTAATCCACAAGCTGATCCAAGGTTCTGTCGCTAACGGTTCAATTTCTACGTCATACTGGATGGGGTTAACCGACTAAAAGGGATAAGTATACATATCTGTTGAACCAAGCAAGATAGAATCAAATATATTTTTGCAGATGGTAGGCTTTTATGTGTATATTAATCCACAAGCTGATCTAAGGTTATATCGCTAACGGTTCAATTTCCACGTTATAGTGGGTGGGGTTAACCGACTAAAAGGGATAAGTATACATATCTATTGAAAGAAGCAAGATAGAATCGATTTTGTTTTTGCAGATGATAGGTTTTTATGTTTATATTAATCCATATGCTGATCCAAGGTTCTATCGCTAACGGTTAAATTTCTACGTCATACTGGGTGGGGTTAACCGAGTAAAAGGGATAAGTGCCCATATTTATTGAACCAAACAAGATAGAATCGACTTTATTTTTGCGGATGGTAGGTTTTTATGTGTATATTAATCCACAAGCTGACACAAGGTTCTATCGTTAACGGTTCAATTTCTACGTCAAAGTGGATGGGGTTAACCGACTAAAAGGGATAAGTGTCCATATCAATTGTGGGTGGGGTTAACCGACTAAAAGGGATAAGTGCCCATATCTATTGAACCAAGCAAAATAGAATCGATTTTTTTTTTGCAGATGGTAGGTTTTTATGTGTATATTAATCCACAAGCTGATCCAAGGTTCTTTCGCTAACGGTTCAATTGCCACGTTATAGTGGGTGGGGTTAACCGACTAAAAGGTATAAGTATACATATCTATTGAAACAAGCAAGATAGAATCGATTTTGTTTTTGCAGATGATAGGTTTTTATGTGTGTATTAATCCAAAAGCTGATCCAAGGATCTATCGTTAATGGTTCAATTTCTACGTCATAGTGGGTGGGGTTAACCGACTAAAAGGGATAAGTATACATATCTATTGAACCAAGCAAGATAGAATCGAATTTATTTTTGCAGATGGTAGGTTTTTATGTGTACATTAATCCATAAGTTGACCCAAGTTTCTATCGCTAACGGTTCAATTTCCACGTTATAGTGGGTTAGGTTAACCGACTAAAAGGTATAAGTATACATATCTATTGAAACAAGCAAGATAGAATCGATTTTGTTTTTGCAGATGATAGGTTTTTATGTGTGTATTAATCCAAAAGCTGATCCAAGGCTCTATCGTTAATGGTTCAATTTCTACGTCATAGTGGGTGGGGTTAACCGACTAAAAGGGATAAGTATACATATCTATTGAACCAAGCAAGATAGAATCGAATTTATTTTTGCAGATGGTAGGTTTTTATGTGTACATTAATCCATAAGTTGACCCAAGTTTCTATCGCTAACGGTTCAATTTCATTTCTACGTCATACTGGGTGGGGTTAACCGACTAAAAGGGATAAGTGCCCATATCTATTGAACCAAGCAAGATAGAATCGAATTTGTTTTTGCAGATGGTAGGTTTTTATGCGTATACTAATACACAAGCTGATCTAAGGTTCTATCGTTAATAGTTCAATTTCTACGTTATAGTGGGTGGGGTTAACCGACTAAAAGGGATAAGTATACATATCTATTGATCCAAGCAAGATAGAATCGATTTTATTTTTGCAGATGGTAGGTTTTTATGCGTATATTAATCCACTAGCTGATCTAAGGTTCTGTCGTTAACGGTTCAATTTCTACGTTATAGTGGGTGGGTTTAACCGACTAAAAGGGATAAGTATACATAACTATTGAACCAAGCAAGATAGAATTGAATTTGTTTTTGCAGATGGTAGGTTTTTATGTTTATATTAATCCACAAGCTGATCGAAGGTTCTATCGTTAACGGTTTAATTTCTACGTTATAGTGGGTGGGGTTAACCGACTAAAAGGGATAAGTATATATATCTATTGAACCAAGCAAGATAGAATCGAATTTATTTTTGCAGATGGTAGGTTTTTATGTGTGTATTAATCCACAAGCTGATCCAAGGTTCTATCGCTAACGGTTCAATTTCTACGTCATACTGGATGGGGTTAACCGACTAAAAGGGATAAGTGTCCATATCTATTGAACCAAGCAAGATTGAATCGATTTTATTTTTGCAGATGGT